>NW_021821511.1:0-61836 GCF_901001135.1 Rhinatrema bivittatum
TTATACCCAGCTCTTTCAATTAAAGCCACCCTTAATATAACTAGCCCACCAGTCTGGGTTTGCAGACTGATAACATTGCTTGGCTGGGACTGGTCAATAGATTTCTCAGATATATGGTCCAGTCAGCCTCAGGACATCCAGAAATTGAGGCAGTCTGCTCAAAGTTCACTAGAAAGCTTCTGGAACTTCTTCCAGTCCTATCTTTAGTATTATGGGAGTTGTCATATATGCTGTTTAGGAACAGCATGAAAAGCTTCTGTAAATGATGCATGTTGCTCGGCCATACCTTCCTGCAGTGCAATCAAGGTTGCTTATAGGGTGTGGAAACTCTCTAGGAGGTGCTGTTGTTCTACCCCCTAGTGTAATATAATGGTCTGAAATTGTAATTTTCCCTCAGAAATGGGTCTGAATCACCCACCCCATTCTTCAGATTTTCGGCTTTTGATTTACCATAGCGAAGAGAGGAAGGAAATTTACAAAATAATCTCACAAAATAAACTCCTGCTTGCTTGGCTGTAACTCATTACCGGCAATAAGTAGCATGGGTTCTACTTAGTGTGTGGGTACTTGCCAGGTACTTATCTCCTGGATTGGCCTCTGTTGGAAACAGAATGCTGGGCTTGATGGACCCTTGGTCTGACACAGTATGGCAATTTCTTATGTTCTTATTTACCTAAGTGCTTCAGGCTGGGCTGGACCCCTTTTGGCTTGTTATAATGGTCTCCTGGACTATCCATGTAGCCAGGCCCAGGAAGCAAAAAAGAAAATAAATTCTCTCTTCAGCTCTGAGCTGCAAGCAGTGCACCAGTTTCTGCTCTGTGCAACTGTTTACGTCCAACAGACATCCAAACAAACTTCTGTTCTGAGGTGTGGATTTCTGGCTGTACTTTGATCAATACAACCAACAAAAAACCTTCAGCAGTCAGATAATATAAAACCAGTATTCACTACAATATTCTCTGTTGATATTTACCCCCATATCTGAGTTACCTTGATTTCACCATTCAGTATTTGTAAGAAGTGCATGACATAGGCCTCTGTTTAAAATTTCTGTTTTGCATCAGGAGCCATATTCCTCAATAATGTTCTCCAAATATAAAAATTAAGGATGTGCAGAGGGTAACGGATTCGTCCGATTCAGTATTCGTATTCGTCGGTGGGCAAATACGTTGCATTCGTTCAGTGGCACCCCCCGATACACTGATACGTGCATTTGTTTTCCGGTTCCCATTTAAGTCAATGGGGGAAGTATTTGCAGCCTATTTTTGGCTGCAGAATTGGGGTTTTCTGATCAATTTTGATGAAACTTCTGGGGAGCAATCATCAGAACAACAAAACAGCTCCAAGGTACTTAGACTGTGGCAAAGTGGCACCAAAAGTGGCATGAATAGCCTAAGGTACTTTAAAGAGGCACAGGGATACCAGGAGTGGCAAGAAGAGAGGCAAAGCAGCAGCGAGTGTGTCAAAAAACATCACAGCTTCAAAAGAGAGCACCAATAACAGATGCATGAAAACCCTCGAAGGCAGCATGACAGGCAAAGCGGCAAGATAGTGGCATCAACATCCTACAGCACAATGAAGGAGGAACATAGCAAGCAGAAAGACTAGCACCAACAACTGAGAAACCATGATAGTGGCCAGAACACCACAAGGAGTAGAGTGAGTCATCTGGTGTATGGCAGCAAGGTACAGAGGCAGAGGGTAGATACAGGGTGGCTACACCCGGGGAGAGTTCTCTTTCCTTTGTGCAGGAAAGGGCTCCCTAGAATGGGTTCGCCCCTAGAGTGGAGTGTTTCCGTTGTCATCTAGTGAGCTCTTGATGGTCTTTTAAAATCTGGTGGAGTTAGCAGATATACAAACAAGAATTTTCAAGGCCGAGGCGGAGGAGGTTACCATGTAAACAGCGGTTCAACATGGGTCAGAGGATAGATACAGGCTGGCTACACCCGGGGAAGTTCCCTTTCCTTTGCGCAGGAAAAGGCTCCCTAGAATGGGTTCGCCACTAGAGTGGGGGGTTTCCATTGGCATCTAGTGAGCTCTCGCTGGTCTTTTAAAATCTGGTGGATGTAGAAGATATACAAACGAGAATTTTCAAGGCCAAGGCAGAGTAGGGTGCATGTGAACAGCGGTTCAACATGGGTCAGAGGGTAGATACAGGCTGGCTACACCCGGGGAGAGTTCCCTTTCCTTTGAGCCGGGTAGGGTTCCCCGGAATGGGTTGGCCTCTAGAGTGGAGCACGAGTCTTCAAAGCGTGGCGACCTGGAGCAGGGTCTCACTGTGAGCATGGTCTCACTGTGTTTGCCACAGTCTAAGTACCTTGGTGCTATTTTCTATTTCTGAACATGGGTCAACAGGTGCTAAGACATAGGCTGCAACACCAGGGAGAGTTCCCTTTCCTTTGAGCAGGAAAGGGCTCCCTGGAATGGGTTGGCCCCTAGAGTGTATAATGGTACAAATTGTTAGGATTTAAGCATTTGCAAACAGATCATGACTTCATAAGCAAGATGGAGGAAGTTCTCTTTTCTGCCCTGAAACTAAAGAAAACTGTTTGTTTTATTTAAGGATCCATGCTGTGAAGGATTACTAGTTTGAATTGCCAGAGGCTGAGGTTTCAATTTGCAACGAGGGTTCAGCCGTTAGGACTGGACATAAGGCCTGACCATACAGGCACAGCAATCGAGGTCAAACTCTTGTAGGGACATAAGGCCTGGATGGACAGGCACAGAAATCGAGGTCAAATCCTTGTAGGGACATGAGCCCTGGACGGACAGGCACAGCATTCAAGGACAGAAGTCAAGCCCACGTAGGGACATAAGGCCTGGATGAACAGGCACAGCAATCGAGGTCAAACCCTTGTAGGGACAAAAGGCCTGGACGGACGGGCACAGCAATCAAGGACATAGGTCAATCCCATCTAGGGACGTAAAGCCTGGACGAATAGGCAGCAGTCGAGGAAGAGGTCAATCCCACCTAGGGACATAAGGCCAGGACGGACAGGCACAGCAGTCAAGGACAGAGGTCAATCCCACATAGGGACATAAGGCCTGGATGAACAGGCACAGCAATCAAGGTCAAATACTTTTTAGGGACATAAGAACTGGACGAAAAGGCAAAGCAATCAATGGCAGAGGTCAATCTCACCTAGAGACATAAGGCCTGGACATACAGGCACAGCAATTGAGGTCAAATCCTTGTAGGGATATAAGGCCTGGATGGACAGGCACAGCAGTCGTAGACAGAGGTCAATCCTACCTAGGGACATAAGGCCTGGATGGACAGGCACAGCAATAAAGGACAGAGGTCGATCCCACTTAGGGACATAAGGCCTGGATGGACAGACACAGCAGTTGAGGACAGAGGTCAATCCTACCTAGGGACATAAGGCCTGGACAAACAGTCACAGCAATCGAGGTCAAATCCTTGTAGGGACATAAGTTCTGGACGAACAGGCACAGCAATTGAGGTCAAATCATTCTAGGGACATAAGGCTTGGTTGAAAAGGCAAATCAATCCAGGACAGAGGTCAATCCCATGTAGGGACATAAGCCCTGGATGGACAGGCACAGCATTCGAGGAAAGAGGTCAAGTCCACTTAGCTACATAAGGCCTGGATGAACAGGGAAAGCAATCAAGGACAGAGGTCAATCCCACCTAGGGACATAAGGCCTGAACGAACAGGCACTGCAATCGAGGTCAAACCCTTGTAGGGACATAAGGCCTGGATGGACAGACACAGCAATTGAGGTCAAACCCTTGTAGGGTCATAAGGCCTGGACGGAAAGGCACAGTAATAGAGGACAGAGGTCAAGCCTACATAGGGACATAAGGCCTCGACAAACAGGCATAACAATCGAGGTCAAAACCATCTAGGGACATAAGGCCTGGACAAACAGGCAAAGCAATTGAGGACAGAGGTCAATCCTACCTAGGGACATAAAGCCTGGACAGACAGGCACAGCAATCGAGGTCAAACCCTTTGTAGGGACATAAGGCCTGGACGGACAGGCACAGCAATCGAGGTCAAACCCTTTGCAGGGACATAAGGCCTGGACGGACAGGCACAGCAATCGAGGACAGAGGTGAAGCCTACTTAGGGGCAAGGCCTGGACGAACAGGCACAGCAGTCGAGGACAGAGGTCAATCCTACCTAGGGACATAAAGCCTAGACAGACAGGCACAGCAATCGAGGTCAAACCCTTTGTAGGGACATAAGGCCTGGATGGACAGGCATAGCAATCGAGGTCAAACCCTTGCAGGGACATAAGGTCTGGACAGACAGGCACAGCAATCGAGGACAGAGGTGAAGCCCACGTAGGGACATAAGGCCTGGACGAACAGGCAAAGCAATCAAGGTCAATCCCTTGTAGGGACATAAGGCCTAGATGAACAGGCACAGCAATCAGCATCAAAACCTTGTAGGGACATAAGGCCTGGATGAACAGGCACAGCAATCGAGAACAGAGGTCAATCCCATGTAGGGACATAAGGCCTGGACGAACAGGCACAGCAATCGAGGACAGAGGTCAATCCCACGTAGGGACATAAGGCCTGGATGGACAGGCACAGCATTCGAGGACAGAGGCCAACCGCTTATAGGGACATGACAGGCACAGCGTTAGAGGTCAGGCCCTTGTTGGGATGTACGACCTGGACAGTGGACAGTCAGGCACAGCGTTAGAGGTCAGGTACATGTGCTGCAATGTTTACATTATCTGGAGCATAGGAGGCAGTTGGAACTGCTGCAAGGCTTTTAATTGCTTTTATTCATCTTGCCATTCACTGGGAAAATTTGGAAACCCAAGCAAAGGCAGGTTTCTTTTCAAAAACAGTAGCATTTCCATCAACTCTGGTGCCAGCCTTGAGCGGTGAGGGCTCATGATATCCCCTGTCATTGAAAAAACATGTTCACTGGGCACACTGGTTGGTAGACATGACAGATATCGCTGAGCCACTTTGGCTAGCTGTGGCCAGACAGTGGACGTGTGTGCCCAATATGCCAGCAGATCTGTCTGCATGTTCTCTGTTGGCTCTGAGAGATACCGTGTCACTGACAGCTGTGCTGGGGTATCCTTTGCTTGGGTGGACTGAGAGTCACTCATGCCAGCTGCTTTCTCTCTAGCCTGTAGCACAACAGATGAATCTTTATGGGCAACTTGCCTTTGGCGTTCTGAAGTGGAGGAGGAGGAAGAGGTACTAGCTGACACTGACAGAGTGCTGCTCCTGCTTGGACTACTCCAACTCTCTGAAGTGCCCTGTGTTTCCTCCTCTGCTTCACGCCTAATCTGTCTCTGCCTATGGTGCTCCTGTTCACGGACTTTTGCTAACAGCAGGTCCTTCACCAATAAGAGACAATTGTACTATAGGGCGAGTTTCCCTTTCACACAGGGATCACAGACTGTGGCGAGCATGTATGTGTTCTGTTCTGTTAAAGGCCTTAATCTCTCTTCCACCTGCTGCTACAAAATGTCCGGACAATGCAGCACCTCAACTGTCATTCCCTCTTTCTGTTTAAAGGCCTCCAAATTTTCATCCAGGAAATTAACTATAGGGATGATGTCAGCAAAGGTAGCACTTCTGGAACTCAGCTCCTCCGTGACATCCTTGAAGGGCTGCAGGATTTTTACCAGCTGACTCATGACTAACCAATCATGATGCCCTAGGGGATTCTGCATACTTATGTCCATTGTACCAGAAAGTTCATGAAGGGGTGTCTGCAGCTCCACTAATCTCTCGAGCATCATAAAGGTGTAATTCAACCGGGTGGCAATGTCTTGAATGAGATGCTTGTGAGACATCTCCAGATCAGTCTGCTTTTGTAGGAGAACCTGCCCCGCCTTCACACTTCTGTGGAAGTGCGCTACTATGTTCCTGCACTTCTATATTAACCTATGCAGGTATTCATTCTCTTGGTCATTGTAATCCAACCCCAGAGCTGACTTCACTACCAGGTGCAGAGTGTGTGCAAAACATCAGATGTTCTTATAGTGCCCGTCGTTTATTGCCTTAACTATGTTTGCACCATTGTCTGTGACAAAGAACCCTGCATGAGGATTCCTGTCTTGCTGGTGTAGTTGCCTGCCCTCCAGCATCTGTCTGATGCATGCTAGAATATTGGCTGTGGTATGGGCCTGTTCTGTCAGGTGGGTATGCAGTAAAGCCCACCTCCACCCTGATACTTGTTCAGTAATAGAGCTGCTGTCTGCCCCTGCCTCAGCCATGTCCCACCAGTGTGCTGTCAGGGAGAGGTAAGAGTGTGCAGCATTCATGGTGGTCCAGATATCGCAGGTGAAATGCACACTCCCCTCTGCCTTAGCTAGCAGCGCATAGATGCGACTTCAACACTGTTTGTACAGGCTGGGGAGGATCTTTCTGCTAAATGTGGTTCTGGAGGGGATTTTGTAATTTGGAACTACGACCTTCAGAAAACACTTGAAACCCACATTCTCCACTAACTGCAAGGGCTGGTCATCAAGGACAATCATTTCCCCAATGCTCCTGGTTACAACTTTTGAGGCTGCCTGCCTCCCGCCCTGGGATAGCATTACCACCACCCCATTTCCTCCATGGTGGGTTGTCGCTTCTGCCACATGTCAGGGGGTTGCTGGCCTGCCACCTGACTGCTAAAAGGGGCTGATGGCATGGTTTTACTGTGCTGCTTTTGAACCACTTTACGCTGTTTGGATGGGATCCCCTGAATGGTACTGCCACCATCCCCAGATGGCAGTACTATTGTTGGGTGCTGCCTCTTCATATGATGCGTCATACCAAAATTAGATAGATGTTCCATTTGCTTGCCTCTGCTAATAGCCCTGCCACAGTAATTACACCGAGCAAAACACGGATCATCCGTCACTTTAAAGTGGCTCCAGATTCCAGATGTCTTTCGTGATCCTCCCTTCTCTATAGCCTTGGAGGTGAATGCTGGCACTGGAGCTGAAGTAGTTGGTGCACTCTGAGAAGCAATGCCAGGGGCTTCAGTCACCCTCTGTGCCTGCACCGACTGCTCTTCCTCCTCCTCATCGGTTTCATCTCTCCCCTGCTGCACTGAATTGGAAGCTAAGACAGGACTAACTGATCCTCCAAAAACGTCATCCACTATTACTTCTTCCGTTTCTGATGAAAATCCCGCACAAGATGATTGTTCATCTGAATCAGAAGCAAACAGTGCCTGCGCTACATTGTCAACGCTAAGTCGAGACTGCTGTCCCACTGCTGCTTTTGGGTGTCGACATTTTGTCTGGAATGACTCAGCCTCCCCTTTCCTCACCTCCAAAACTAAAGAGTCAGAAACAAGTGGTGGCGATGGCGATGCATCATGTTTAGATTTCATTTTTTTCTGGATGGAACCTGCCTTGCCCCTCCAAAGAGTTTAGATTGCAACAGGTACCTTTTTAACTTTAAGGGGGGACTGGCACTAGTTCCTTTTGAAGTGCCTCCTCTGCCAGTCCCAATCACTTGACCCAATCTAGCTTTCCCTGATATTATGGATTTAATGTCACTGCCTAATGCCCTACTGGCTGCCCACTGTCACAGTGCCTTAATATGCACTAATGTAATGTGTGTGGTATACACACAGAGCTTGCTTGTACAAGCACAAAGAGGCAGACTGGGGATTTCACTTCACAGGCTTGTCCCAATAATAAACTTGAGTCTGCTAAACTACCCAGTGCCCACTGTCACAGTGCCTTGATATGCACTAATGTAATGTGTGTGGTGTGCACACACACAGAGCTTGCTTGTGCCTGATTTTGACTTGGTTGCAGCTCCATCACTGCTCTCTACACTTTAATGGTGGGGGTGGAAGGGAAATAGAACCAAAGGAGCCTAAGAGAAACAGATAAGTATGAGAAAAAAAAATATGTGATGAAGCTTGCTGGGACAGACTGGATGGGCCGTTTGGTCTTCTCTGCCGTCATTTCTATGTTTCTATATGCACTAATGTAATGTGTGTGGTGTGCACACACAGAGCTTGCTCGTAAGCAGAAAAGAGGCAGACTGGGGATTTCACTTCACAGGCTGTCCCAATAATAAACTTGAGTCTGCTAAACTACCCATTGCCCACTGTCACAGTGCCTTGATATGCACTAATGTAATGTGTGTGGTGTGCACACACAGAGCTTGCTTGTAAGCACAAAAGAGGCAGACTGGGGATTTCACTGCACAGACTGTCCCAATAATAAACTTGAGTCTGCTAAACTACCCAGTGCTCATGTCACAGTGCCTTGCCTAGCCCAGAGGGTGAATTAAACAAAATTGCACTGTTAGCAGCTTCTCTCCCTGGCACAGAGAGACTGTCTCAGATCATCTAAATAAACTACTTAAAAACAACAGGGCTAGCTGCACTGCAGCCAAATAACTAGCCTTGCTAGCAATTCAATACAGATTCTGAACTCAGACTAGCTCTGAGTGAAGCCACCTTCCGCAGAGACCCGCCTCCCCACACCACTCCTGCAAAGAAAGTGCATGGCATGCCACGTGCTTAAGTGTATATAGTGCTGGGTCATCAGGAAAGTCGTCACTGAGCACTGATGACAGTGCGATTTGCTGCATTCAGTGCATTTCACAAAATGCTATTGCTGATACGTTGCATTCTGGGATTCTGTACCAACCTGTCCAACCCCACTGCTGACAGGACTGTGAGGTCACTGATGACTCACAGGAAAGGGCTTGTTTTTTTGGCTCTGGATATACCCAAATGGCATCCTCTGATTTCAAATGGCGTTGAAGAAAGTGCACGCTGCCAAACGTATAGAACAGATGATACGTTATATCATGGGAACGTCGCGATACGTTTCGCTTCCCCACAAATATACCGAATAGGGACATATACGGTGCCCGATTGCCAATACGTCAAAAATGAATACACACTCCTAATAAAATGAGTTAGTCACCATAAGACAGAGAGAAGCATCAATTAGCTATTATCTAAGTACCCCTGGTATACCAGAGATTCTCAGTTTTAGATACATTTTTGCAATAACTTTTCAAAAACCAAATTTTATAAGGTCCATATTCAAAGGTATTTAGCTGGGTAATGTGAATTATCTGGGTAAATGTCTACTTTTGAATATTTTGGGCACTTATACATCTAAATTTTATCCAGAAAACTTAGGGGCGGATTTTCAGAGCCCTGCTCTCCGGTGAGCCTATTTTACATAGGCCTACCGGCGCGCGCAGAGCCCCGGGACTCGCGTACGTCCCGGGGTTCTCCGAGGGGGGCGTGTCGGGGGCAGGCCCGGTCATCGCGGCATTTCGAGGGCATATCGGCAGCGTTTTGGGGGTGGGTACGGGGGGCGTGGCTACGGCCCAGGGCGGTCCGGGGGCGTGGCCGCACCCTCCGTACCCGCCCCCAGGTCGCGGCCCGGCGCGCAGGAGGCCCGCTCGCGCGCGGGGATTTACTTCTCCCTCCGGGAGGCGTAAATCCCCGGAGAAAGGTAAGGGGGGGGTGTAGACAGGGCTGGGCGGGTGGGTTAGGTAGAGGAAGGGAGGGGAAGGTGAGGGGAGGGCTGTTAGAGGATTTCCTCCAAGGCCGCTCCGATTTCGGAGCGGCCTTGGAGGGAACGGGGGTAGGCTGTGCGGCTCGGCGCGCGCCGGCTATACAAAATCGATAGCCTTGCGACGCACTCCGATCCAGGTTTTTAGCAGATACGCGCGGCTCCGCGTGTATCTACCTAAAATCCGCGTACTTTTTGTTGCGCCTGGAGCGCAAATAAAAGTAGGCCTATTCGCGAGTCTGAAAATCCGCCCCCTTATTGTATAGCTAAAATTAGCCAGATAATTATAGGAGCTTTCCAGACTAAACTATCTGGCCTAACTCCATATTCAGTTAGCCAGATAAAGTTATCCAGCTATATTTAAGACAGGCAGGGGAGGAGTTTCAAGATGACTGCCAGCATTAGTTTTCTCCCACAGCGGCTGGTTTTATTTAAAAAAGATTTTTTCCACTGAACAATTCCCTTTTGCTTGTATCAGGTGGGTAAACGGAGGAAAAGCAACATACCTTCCCTGAAGTTTCTTCATCAGTGTTTACTGGACCATATCGACAATTTATCATCAGCGGGATGACCCAATCTCTGTGTTTAGGAACTGGATTGATGTCCTTGGATGGTGTGGCACATGAAGGATCAGCTCTGCACTCCCCAGACATCTCCCCCAGATAGCCGTCCTCCCGATCAGCCCTTTCCTGGTGCCAGGATAGATGCTGCCTGTGCTGTAGTGGATTCAAAGCTAGAAGGCATTGAAGATCTTCTCCAGGCATTTCAGTTTCTCTGACATTTCCCGTGGCGGAGGGAGTTCAAGTGAGGTTGGAGGAGGGAGGAAGAAAGGGTCAAGATGGTGCTGCCTCTATTCTCCTCACTGTGGATATAGGTTATTCAATGTTGGCTCCTGAGGTACTTTCTAAGGGGATAGAATTTATTCTTTCTAAACCCGCCATTATAACTTTGGATTCTATCTGGGAAGCACTTGCCAGACTTTCCTCTCAGCTGGGACAATACCTTATCTCTCACCAATCTCTTTTCTGTAACCCTACAAACCTCACAAAAGGAGGTGGAATAATTTCAGTACAACTTAAGAATCTTCAGCCAAAGTTCACTACTTGCAAGAAAATATTGGGACTATATTGAAGGGACAATTGTGGCTTAGCAGTACAAAATTGAATCATAGGAAAATGTGGTCAGATCTAAAAACATTAGATTGCTAACATTTCCTAGACAAAAATAGTATCACCATTACAAATGTTAAGGACACATTTTATGGAGATTTTGAAAATTCCAGAGAATATTTTACCACCTAGGGTTAAAGCTTATTATTTACCTTTAGCAAAGAAGACTCCTCATCCTGATTCTGAACAAACTTCCCTAGATGTCTTGAACATTACTCATTTTTTGAAGAGTTCTGCAACTGAAGGAATTTTTGGCCTCGACTCTAGTTGCCACATTTGTAGTAGATTTGGATTGGGATTTGGTTCTGAGACATTTCTTTCATAAGGTTTAAGGTTTATTGGTACTTATATACCGTTGTCTCGGCATAGGTCAGGGGTTTTACAACTAGAGGCATTATTTTGGTTACATTTACCTTGTAAATGTGTGGTTAAATTGCAGGGGTTAGATTTATCTTTTTTGATCCCCCACAATTATCCAGTTTCATAATTCAGACAACCCCTTATTCCCCCATTGGTTTTGTCCTCTCCTATGTTACCAGCACTTCTGGACAGCTAAATAATTTTTCTCACTGAACTTGATGCCAAGATTGGTGGTGTTATTTCTTCATTAATTTAATTCCTCTTTTCTTTGGCATCCCCCCCCCCTTGTGGGCTAAAGTTTGATTGCAATTTTCCTTATTTTTTAACATCTATTTTTGTTGTTTCATGTACAAGAATTATTTCTTGAAATTATTGTAAAAGCTATAAATAAATATAAAGATAGACAGCTATATTCAATAATGCAGTTGGGCTGTGTGAATATTCCACTAAAGTTAGCCAGATAAGTTTATATGGCTAACTTTGCAAACTAGCTAGTTTCTAAATATTGCCCTCTAAGGCCTCATTTTCTAAGTATCGGCAGGCCTGCGATACTTTAGAAATGAGGGGCGGGAGACCAAAACGGGTGGCGGCCTGCGCTAGCTGGCAGCTATCGCACCATCTCAGTGTGATCGCTGCCAGTTTCACACCCAATAGCGCCATCATAGGAGGTGTGCTATTGGGAGCGAACACGACGCGAAAAGGGCCTTACCTTTTCGTCGTCCACGGCGGCTTCATGGAGTCGGCCCCGGTGACACCCCGACTCCTCCTCTTCCGGGGCGACTCCGCCTCCATTTTGGTATCACATGCGAAAAGGGACATTTTGCGTGCGAAATGTCCCTTACAGCGTGCGATATAGTTAGAAAATAAGGCCCTAAATGTCTAAAGGCACTCAGTGATCCACAGCCATGTTAGTTCTTAAAAAGAAACACATTTCTATATATTACTCTTAGGGACCCTCATTCTTCCAGTCATTGCTCTCCACTATCTCAAACTAACATTATTACTTCATCATCACAGCACTGATCACATGATACCAGCCCCACCAATAACTGCCAACATGGATGTTTTAAAAATCTTTTATCAAACTGTACCACTCAAGTTCATTGTTTATGTAGCAGATGCAACACTATTCAGCATATAAATCCAGCATTCGTTGTTCATTCAAATTGACTGTCGGATCTGACTCAATAATCTACATCAATCTGTTCCAATGCTGTCTATCTTAGTTTCTCAAATATGTTGATATGCTAAGGCACCTCAATTTTAGATATACTACTAATATATCGTCTATGCTCCACCAATTGAGTCTTGCTTGTCTCTTTGTCCATCCCACATATAATTTGGGACAAGGACATACCACCTCATTCACCATACTCCTTGATTTACAGTCATACTTTGATGTCTATACTCTTTAAGAAAAAATGTCAAGTGATCCTCTGCTATCTGATTTACTGCTTGCAATAAAAGGTCCCATTTTGTATACAGCTCATTGACAGATGCTTTTCTTCCTGTCCTCCTAGGATATCCTTTAGCTAAGAATCCCATAGTCATCACTTTGGTCTGAATTTTATATTTTTGTGTATCAATACAGATACAGGACATTTTTTAGTACATTTCAAAAAAGTATTCTACAAATTCTTGTTTTAAAAGGACCAATGATTAAAAATGATGCAAAGATTGGCTGCATAGCCTTTGTACATATTGGTCTCATGAGTATAATGACTTTATATGCACATATGAATAAATACTGAGTTAAATATCAACATCGGATATTAAAATGGATGGAATGGATACCACAGAAGAGATGGGAGTTGCTTCGGGGAATGGGGACACATAGTAGTGTTTTAGGCAACCTATGTTGACTTCGCTGGCTTTCAGCAATGGTAATTGCTGTCAATACTGTGGGTAGTCTGTTCAAAGATGCCTGCAGATATTCTGAGACTTCAGCATTAACAGCTGTTGTCATGTTGTTGCCGCTCCAACACTACAGGGTACTCGTGTATGTGTGTGTGGGAGCAATGACCAGATGCCATTGTTCTTCTGACTCAATGACATCAAAGATATGTATGTGCAGATGCTGGCCAAGTCATCTATTGATGCTAGTCCTGCCTCTCCTTGGCAAGCACCAGGTGCATTCTTTTGATCTGTATTTTCCTTTACTGGAATTTTCCTCTTTCACCTCCTCTCCTGGGCTCCAGATGCTCTTCTGCTCCTGCCCTCAGCATTAACAAAAAGCTCCATGTGCTAGGTTTACTTTTATGGAAGTTTGTAATAAAGGAGCTGAACCATGAGGAATTGAGAATTGCACCACTTTTTTACTGCTTTCTCAGGCTATTAACACATAGATGCTGTTAGCGCATAGAAGCTATAGTCTTCTGGCTTAGAGTGCATGCAAATACTAGTGTCTAATCGATATTCAGACAATTTTTTTGCACATGGACTAAAACATTCAGTGCATCACATTTAAGTGACATCTTAGCTTTCATGTAAATTTTTTTTAGCACATGCACATTAAAAATGTTATAACCTGCATTTTAGTGCATAGGTCCCAAACTATTTACTTACCGTACTTATATATTACTTATAGGGCAAGAGAGCAAATGTACATTAGCGTGAATAACAAATACTGCTATATGATCTATTCATACCTACTTCCCTTTCTGCTATATTGCACTTTCTTATTTAGGTCTTGTTATAGAGATACCAGAATACACTTAAAATATTACTAGCTTTTAATGTTTTTCAGAAAATCTCTCTTGCCAGCCAGTTTTATTGTTTTTCATACCAGTGTTAAAGTGAATGTTTACCCTGCAGTACAAGCTTGTCACTGTGCTGTTTTGCTGTAATGTTTTTGTATAATTTAATAAAATAGCAAATTAAAAAATATAGGCTTGTCACAAGTGAGTGAGGAAGAAAGATGCAAAAAAAAAAAAAAAAAAGAATAAAAGAAAAAAAAGCCAAGGCAGATAGAGACAGCTAGCCAATCCCTGCTTTTATTCAGGCATCTTTTTCTGGCTGGAGGTTTCCCCTTTGGTGTCATTAGCATTTTCATTTCAAAAAATGACAGTCTGCTGTGGAAGCAGTAAAAATGTTCAACTTGTGGTTTAAATTATTGATTTTTTGGGGGTATATTGAAGCCATATTTCAAATGGCTTTTGTTGGAGTTACTTCTGGGTGGGAGGTTTTCAGATGTAATTTGATACCTTAAGACCTATATTTCAAAAAGCATTTCATTCGTTGCAGTTCCGTTCAACTATTAGCTGATTGAACAGAAATTGTTATCATGTCTTCTGAATATAAGTGATAGATAAACATCAGTATGAGGTTAGCCTGGAGACTGGTATGCAGTATTTTTAGGGCTTTCCACAGGCACAGAAAAAGAATGGAACAGACCCCCTTGAAAAATTAGAGGTTTAGTGATTTATTTAACGTATTAATGACAACGTGCTGCATTTATTTTTGGTGGGATAATTTATTCTAACCTGGAGAAATTACTCTCTCTACATATGAGGATAGCATATCCTTTCCCTTCTATTGCTTCCTCTGCAATGTATTTGGTATGTGGCAGTTTTGGCTCAGGAAACATTATCTCTGATTCAAAGGAGCACCTGCTCCTGACATCACTTACCCCTCCTCAATTAGTGGCTTATTCTCAATGTCTTAAGTCACACTTTCCCCATGGAAGCTTGCTCCAGTTTTCTTTAATTGCTTTAGAATTGTGTCTACAGCTGATGTATGTTATATTTGTAACATTCACTGCAAGCAAAGCAGATGTTTAGGACCTTTTAATTCATGGGGTGGTAGCTTTGCATGTGTATTTTCCTTTGGCTAAGTGGAGGACCATAGTTTACAACTGTGAGAATTCAGCATTATTTATTGTACTACAGTACACAATAGTTGTGGTCACTGGAAAGGGCTTACACAGGGTTCAAAGTCAGTAGCATATCTGAGAAACCTTGAATTCCAAGTAAAACCTAGCATGTTGGGCCCTTAATTTCCACCTAAAAGAAAAAAAAATCGATTATATTAGAAACAGAAAACATGATGGTCGTTTACTTCCTCGAATAATGCCATAGACAATAGAGAATGCACCATCCCCTCCCATTGTACTGAGCCCCATGAATACCCTCTCTGAACAAGGAGAGACAATGCTGCTGCCCCCTCACCCTCCTTTCTTTCATTTCAGACATTCCGGGAGCCTTATTTCCTGTATCAGGGCACTGGGTTCAAAATAAGATGGTTCTCCCTCCCTCTCCCCTCTGTTTTTCTCTTGCCTTTCCTTCTGTATTGTGTCAATAGTAGGGATGTGAATCGTGTCCTCGATCGTCTTAACGATCGATTTCGGCTGGGAGGGGGAGGGAATCGTATTGTTGCCGTTTGGGGGGGGTAAAATATCGTGAAAAAATCGTTAAAAAAAATCGTTAAAAAATCGAAAAATCGAAAAACCGGCACATTAAAACCCCCTAAAACCCACCCCCGACCCTTTAAATTAAATCCCCCACCCTCCCGAACCCCCCCCCAAATAACTTAAATAACCTGCGGGTCCAGCGGCGGTCCGGAACGGGCTCCTGCTCCTGAATCTTGTCGTCTTCAGCCGGCGCCATTTTCCAAAATGGCGCCGAAAAATGGCGGCGGCCATAGACGAAAAAGATTGGACGGCAGGAGGTCCTTCCGGACCCCCGCTGGACTTTTGGCAAGTCTCGTGGTGGTCAGGAGGCCCCCCACAAGCTGGCCAAAAGTTCCTGGAGGTCCAGCGGGGGTCAGGGAGCGATTTCCCGCCGCGAATCGTTTTCGTACGGAAAATGGCGCCGGCAGGAGATCGACTGCAGGAGGTCGTTCAGCGAGGCGCCGGAACCCTCGCTGAACGACCTCCTGCAGTCGATCTCCTGCCGGCGCCATTTTCCGTACGAAAACGATTCGCGGCGGGAAATCGCTCCCTGACCCCCGCTGGACCTCCAGGAACTTTTGGCCAGCTTGTGGGGGGCCTCCTGACCCCCACGAGACTTGCCAAAAGTCCAGCAGGGGTCCGGAAGGACCTCCTGCCGTCCAATCTTTTTCGTCTATGGCCGCCGCCATTTTTCGGCGCCATTTTGGAAAATGGCGCCGGCTGAAGACGACAAGATTCAGGAGCAGGAGCCCGTTCCGGACCGCTGCCGTTCCGGACCGTCGCTGGACCCGCAGGTTATTTAAGTTATTGGGGGGGGGGTTCGGGGGGGGGGGGGATTTAATTTAAAGGGTCGGGGTGGGTTTTAGGGGGTTTTAGTGTGCCGGCTCACGATTCTAACGATTTATAACGATAAATCGTTAGAATCTGTATTGTATTGTGTTCCATAACGGTTTAAGATGATATTAAAATTATCGGACGATAATTTTAATCGTCCTAAAACGATTCACATCCCTAGTCAATAGTGCTGGGGGACAACGGAAATCTAGCAACGCAGCATGAGTGTTTCTCTTTGCTCCTGAAGCCTACTGAGGGCTGGCTTTTCCATTAGGGAAATTAGAAAGTCATCTAGATTGCCAAAGTTTGGGGGCAGCAAAATGATACCAGCACTAAGATGCTGGCAGAGCCCATACCACTGGCAGCCAAAGAGGAGGAAGAATATTAGCATGGCTGTTGCCTGAACATTCAGCCTCCTAGCAATGTTTCTTCTAAACTGTGTAGAAATCTGCCTCCCACAAGCTAACCACTGAACGTGCTGCATCCATCTTTATGAATGAACCACACGGGACAGGCAGGTCTTGATGGACTCCCGTGTAACCTGCCCACCCCTTGTAATTGAGAGACAGTTGCAGCATACCCAGCAGTGAGAACCTTGGCGGCAGATTGTAGTGCAGTTTAGGAGAAACCTTCTAGGTCCTCGTGGCTTTTCCAAATGACACACTGCTTCCACCAATGGGCTTCGCTGACGCAGCTGGTACCAACATTATGCAGATCTGTTAGTCACTAATTCATTCTTTGAAAATATAGTTGCCTCACAGTATCATCTACTAAGATTATTAAAATATATATCTATCTAGTGACTGATTATTTTTTAATAGAACATGCAAACTTCTATAGAATTAACTTCCAAATATAAGAAACATATTCTCTATGATACCATAATCCTATGTATAGACTGCTGTCCAATGCCATTTCTTATTATTCACACTACTGCAGTATCGTATTAAAAAAAATAGAAAAGAACTTTTTTTTTTTTTAAAACTGATGCAATTTCTAAAATCACAGTCTATTATGGTTAGTGATAAACGTGCTCATTTCCAGTAATGTACCACAGTAGTCCAACTGCCCTGTGGCTTTTCCTTCTTTCACATAACTGTTCTATACTGTCAATAATAGCTGTCTCTAACCAAAATGAAAAGACACTGAGCCTAGCTCTCTTACAAAGGAAGAGGGTAATGCCATGACCCAGAACTAATTTTCTTTCACCCAATAAGGAAACACTAGTAATATCACAGAGGGATCTTTTCTTTGTGAGGGACATAAGAATCTATATCCAGATTCACTGCTGCTTCTACAATTAGAATCTGAGCATTCATTCATGCAAGATTGGTGCACATTAATAGAACTCGATTTCCTAGAAAATGCCCCAGATCTATAGACATGCACCGATTATAGTGATCTATGATTTTCTCAAAAGAAGGTAAATCCACTTATCTTGTTTTGTACATTTTTTTTTTAATTTTTTGAGGGTAGATGACTATGACAGAGTATGTTAAGTTAACAGTAAGATATTTTGATTATATGACCATGTCTCAAGCAATAATATAGCAAATTTAGGGGTACATTTTCAGTAAGTAGAAAGATAAGCATGTGCATGAAAGCCCACACAGAAGAAGGGGATTTTCAAACACAAGGTACCTATAGAGTTTGAAAATTGGCGTTTTATGCAGTACATGTATACACATACATGTAGCTGAAATAAAACAAGTTAGTCATGCAGCCAGATAATTTAACAAGCTAAGGGGGTCATTTTTCAAAATGCAATACGGCGTTTTCACATGCGTTAAGGGCTTACTGCATGCGATCGTATGGTGTGATGCAAATTCAGAAAATAGGAGGAGTTAGGGGCAGAGAGTGGGCTGGGTTGAAAAGTCTGCAAAGAGCTATTGCACAGCTGATTTTAACTATAACTCTTTGAATTGCATTAGGCTGTGTGATCATGTGGTAAGGTTTCATTGCCCTTCGCAATGTCTCCTGTAAGGCCTATTTCAGGTGAATTGAAGGGGAGGGAGAGAGAGAGAGAGAGAGAGAGAGAGAGAGAGAGAGAGAGAGAGAGAGAGAGAGAGAGAGAGAGACTGGCCATAATATCATGGCCCATAGGTAGGTATTTGTATCCCTATGGTAGGCCCACCTAGTAACTCGAGGTGGGGATTAGGTAAGAGTGTAGGGCAGAGCTTTCCAAACTGTGTGTCGGGACACGTTAGTGTGTCGCCTGCAGTGTGCAGGTGTGTCGCACAAGCCCGGTCAACTCTGATGCGAGTTTGGGCTTTTTTTTTTCTAGAGATTCACTTTTTTTTTTCAGTTTATGGGTTGCTTATTATTGGGTGATTTTTGCTGTCAATCACGTTTTTTTGGGGGGGCTTGGTGGGTGGAACGAGCCCAGCCATCCTTGCATTGGCTGCTGCTGCCGATGAGGCCTGGCCATGAGGAGTACTGACTGAAAGCAGCAGTGTCTGGTGATCATGGAAGGGAGTGAAGCACTTAACTGGCAACAATCAAAAAGACGAGGTACATGAGTGTGGGGGCCAGACATGTGCTGGGGGGAGAGAGATGAGTGAGTGGGGGGCAACCGTGCTGGGGGGACAGACATGTGCTTGAGGGGGAGAGATGAGTGTGTGGGGGCCAGACAATTTGTTTTATTATTGTTTCTCATAAATTATAACAATAACATGAATCTTGGAATATATATTTTTAATATAAATTTAAGGTTTTCATGAGATAGGTTGTGTCGTGAAGCATTTTATTTATGTATATATTTAAGGAAACATACATAAATTGTCGAAATATGTTTCGTTCGTTTAACCTTTAACCTCTGGTTTACTAGTAGACTGAATTACCGTGTCGTGAAATTATGTTTGTCTAAAAAGTGTGTCACCAACATGAAAAGTTTGGAAAGCTCTGGTGTAGGGGGTTAGGGGCCACTTTGACAATGTACATGACACCTACGAACAGAACAGTGGTCTCATGAAGATTTGATGACCTTTGGAGTGAGGAAACTCACTCCAAGATGAGATTTGGGCAAGGTTCTCTCAACCTAGCTTGATAGGCCACTCTCTCTCTCTACCTACCCCCCCAGTGGTTGAATGCAGGAAATACAACAGGTTGGCACTTATCACAGAATCTGAAAAGGGTATCACAATTTGTGCTAACTTAGCTCTTGACACAGGTAATTAGTGCAAATTGTGATAAATGCTATATTAGCAGAAAACACACCCCCTTTGCTATCGCATGCGGTACTTACCGCATTTTGATAAATCCAGGCCTAACTGGCTACATTTGAATATAACTGGTTAGGTTGTTAACTTATCTGGCCTTGTGTGGCCAGATAACTGTAACTGGCTATCTGTTAAATAGCTCAATATCTTTAAAAAAAAAAAAGCTTTATGGGCCAGCGGTCCAATAACAGCCTCCTTCCCAATATGTTTATATTAGCCATGCCAGGCTGAGCTAGCCCAACCTCCTCAAAACCTCAGATCACCCCCCATTCCCTTCTCATTTTTTTAATAAACACTTCACTGGTACCTTCTCCCAGTGCTTGTCATATCAGAGCAGCACTGAATATAACCCAGCTGCAACCTATTAGCATGTGCACCCTGTGAAATAGTACACTCATGCATACAAAAGCTCATTGTACAAATTAGTGTGAGGTTGCTATTTAAAATCTGCTCAAACTGTGTTGGAAAAGGCTCCGGGGAGTAAGGGTGTCAGTCGTCTGTGGTGGAGGCCCTCAGGGTCCAGTAGCATCCCAATTCATCCTAACAAAACATCCTGGTCAGTATCCCAGTGGACACTGGTGTGAAACGAAACAACTCTAGCCCCATTCCCCAAAAGAAGAAAAACAGGAAGAGCAAGAAAAAAGAAAAGCACGAAAGGCTGAACTGGCTTCTGTGTGGTCACCAGGTCTCACGGTCACCGGTGTAAAAGGGATGGTCCAGTTCCTCTCCCACTCCCATGGGAGTATTTGTCCACTTCAAAATGCAAACCAACAAACACAGGATGGGGGAAAAGGCCCTGTCCAGGATCACCTTATAAACTCCCAGCTACTAGTACCGGGAAGTTCTTCCCTATGACTTGTTCCTACCAGCCAGAGGGTGTACAACAGCTTTTCCTCAACCACAGCTTAACAAACATATTTCCTTTTATACCTGGGGTTATATAACAACTTGTCTTGGAAAGCTCTAATTCCCCACCAGCCCTGTTTATCGCAAGACTGGCCTGTCAATGCCCATCTCATAGTTCTCCTCTGTGCAGGTCTGCGCTGGTGTTGGGTCCACCTCCATCTTCCTCCATAGAGAGCTTGGCCTGCTGCTGCTCAGTTTCAGGGAAGGGCATATCCCAGGATTGGTTGAGTCCTAATTCCCTGCCTGCTGTTGCAGGTGGGTTGCCTAGGCAACCAGGTCCTCCACCTTCAGCCTGCTCCTGACCTACATTCAGCCTCAGTGCCTTAGATTCCCCTGGGCCCTTGGGCTGGAGCCTCACTCTGGAGTCCCTTTTCTTGAGTCGGGCACAATGGCTCTGTGTGCCTTGCTGTATTATGGGTTGGATGCAGGACCTCACTATGTCACAACTGGAATATTAATATTTAACACTGGAGAGAGGCCATGCCCTCTGGGCTTCCCCCAACACACAAGCTTCCTCACACTCTGTGAATAATAGGACCTTTTAGCATATAGATGAGCTTCATCATGAAATGTTCTTTGTCTTCAGATCTTCCTTATGGGGTGAGGCTGCTTTACCTGAGGATTCAAGTTTTCCTTTGGACGGAAGGGAGGTGGTTTTGCTCTTTAAGCTAATTTTTGAAATCCGGGTGCATGCCTAAATCGGGAGATGTGCATGCATGTAGGAAACGCACCTGTCCATCTGATTTTAAAAGCCACCTATATGCATGCACATCTCCTGACACTTGAATATCTCACTTGGAACAAAATGGCATCGGTGTTATGGGGTGAGGCTAAGAGATGTGCACGTAAGTACCTGCATGACTGGGCATGTGCCCAGGTCCAGTTCCACGCGTTTACTTCTGCTATGGAGGAGGTGTAAGTTTGAAAAAAAACAACAAAAAACAAAACCAGGCATCTGTGAGGGGTTTGGAGTAACTGGGGGGAGTGCAGGCTAAAGAATTAGAGGGGTTTCAAGAACCTAGCTCTAGACTGGGTGAACTGGTGGATGAACTGGTGAAACTGGTCATGGCATGGATTCATACCTGTTGTCAAAGGCCCCCACTTGCACAGCTCAAACCTGACATTGCACAGCTCTGCATGCCCACCTGCAAAATAGGGTACACATGCATGCCTAGGCTATTGTTTAACATACGCATATATGTGCGCTTATGTAAAAAAATTGCCATGTCTCTGGGTGCGAGGGCGTACATGTGCGCACGCTACCCAGCGCACACACATGTACGCCCAATTTTATAACATGCGCATGCAGGCACGCGCATGTTATAAAATCAGGGGTCGGCGTGTACAAGGGGGTGCACAACTGTGCACGCCAAGTGCGCTCTGAGCCGCGCTGCCTTCCCCCGTTCCCTCCCAGGCCACTCTGAAATCGGAGCAGCCTCAGAAGGAACTTCCCTACCCCCCCCCACCCCACCTTCCCTTCCCCTACCTCCCCCGCCCTTTCCCCCCTACCTTTGATGACTTCTTTTTTTTATTGCAAAACTTACTTCAGGCCTGGGGCTGAAGTAAGTTGCACACGCCGGCAGTTGGCCGGCACGCGACAAATGGCTGCTGTGCCTGGAGCCTCTGCCCCCCCCCCCCCCCCCGGACTGCCCCATCCCGCCCATTCCCCGCCCCTTTAGTAAAGCCCCGGGACTTACAGGCATCCCGGGGCTTTACATACTTCGCTGGGCCTTTCGAAAATAGGCCCGGCACACGTAAGCCGGTTATGCGCGTAGATCCTCCGTATTTACGCACGTAACCTTTTTAAAATCTGGCCCAAAGAGTGGAAATGCAATCCCCAATGCTGACTTGTCTTTTCACTTTCGGCTGGTTTGCATGGAGGATTTTGAGATGCAGTTAATGCACACAGGAAATGTCTCATGCTCTATAAGCATGTTTGTTTTAGCAAATACATATACAACATTAGGGGTGTGCATTCATTTTGAACTTAAATGTAAAACGCAACTTTTTTTTTTTTTAACTTAAAAAAGTGATGAGGCGTAAACGATCGGATTTCCAACTTATTCAACATAGCTATGTTGAATACGTTGGAAATCGCGATTGTTGATCTAAATAAAAATTTAAACCCCTCACCCTCCTTAATCCCCCCCCCCCAAGACTTACCAAAACTCCCCAAGCTGGCCAAAAGTTCCGTGAGGGTCCGGGAGCGGACCCGAGGGGAATCACGTGACGTCCGCGTCACTCCGATGTGACGCCGACGTCACGTGATTCCCCTCGGGTTCGCTCCCGGACCCCTCGTTGGGCCCAAAAGGAACTTTTGGCCAGCTTGGGGGGGCCTCCTGACCCCCCCCCCCCCAAGCTGGCCAAAAGTGCCTTTTGGGCCCAACGAGGGGTCCGGGAGCGGATCCGCGGGAAATCACGTGACGCCGCGTCACTCCGACGTGGCGCCAACGTCACGTGATTCCCCTCGGGTCCGCTCCCGGACCCCTCGTTGGGCCCAAAAGTTCCTTTTGACCGCAAATGACCCCCCCTTTCGACTTATGGACTTATGAACTTAAACTTTTGGTCTGCACATCCCTATACTACATCCCTTTAATTTAGTCTTCACATGTCAAGTCTATGTTAGCATGCGCTATAGTGCATAGGTTCTGAAATGTTTGAAAATTTACCTCTTACATATATAAATAGATTTCAAAAGGAGCCTTTTCTGTGAGTATAAAATGCAGCTAACCTTCGAAATAAGATGGCAAATTTTAAACTGGCATGCAGGCACATATGCGCACATTTGTCAGCCCACACCCAGGTACGCGGCCATTTTATAACATGTGCATGCATATTATGCACACATATTATAAAATAGTCTGAATGCGCACACATGTGCACGCAATTTTAAGTGGACACGTGTCTATGCACGCAAATGCCACTTCTCCCGCGTAGACACATGCACTGACGCCATTATCAGTTTTCCCAGTTCACCCAGGTAAGGGATAGGATTTCTAAACCCCTCAATAGATGCCTGACATCTGTCAATTAAAATTTATTTCAAAGGAGGCAATAAAATACTTCAAAAAGCCCGATTCAGACGAGTTTCGCTCCTGTCTTGGAGCTGCTTCAGGGGCTTAATGTGCTTTATATGAGTTATACTGTTCAGCTTGAGGGAATAGGATGGCACTTTTTCCTCAATCAGATTTGCAGAGTCATTGGATGCAATGTCTAGGAACAACTGATATTAGAAAAAGAACATTAATCAGCATGGATCGTAATGTTCAGCTTAATGAAGTAGGATGACACTTTTTGCTCTTACTGTCAGGTTTACAGTATTGGATGAGCTGTGCAACATGAGGTGATTTATTTTTCAATAAAACCGGTTATATGCTAATTATGAATTGTCTGTAGTTATTTCTTTGATAAAACCAATGAGGTATTAGCTGCTATAAGTTCCTTCTGGACTTATGCTGCTTCCAGATATCCTTGTCTGTGCAGCATGCTGTGTTTAGTTTCCACGGAAAAAGTTTGACTCTGCAAATCTGATTGAGGAAAAAGTGCCATCCTATTCCTTCAAAGTGTTTTATTGTCTCCTTTGAAATAAATTTTAATTGACGGACGTCAGGCATCTATTTCTTTTTTACTTTCTCATGGCTTTTATAGATCGCCTACCTTTTTGTTTTGTGGGTCCAAACCCTTCAATAGCCTCCCATCCGCCCCGTTTGCTCCTACTTTTAAAACCCTGCAGTTTTGAATATTTATCTTTATTTTATAACTTGTACATCATCCATAGCAGAAGTAAAGTTATGCAGCAGGGGACCCTGGCATAAGCCATTGCATGTACGTATTTATGCTCAAATTTCAAGCTTAAATCCCGAAATGCCCATGCCGTGCCAACCATGCCATGCCCCCTTTTGGAAACTTTTATTTGTGCATTTAGTGTCATGTACGTGCATATCTCAGAGGCTTTTAAATTCCTCTCAGCACACGCCGTCCCAACATATTCGTGCATCCCCTAATTTCAGTGCACATCGGGCTTTTAAATTTTACCTTTAAGCAAGTAATACATTAACAATAATAGATTTTTAGCTTCCAGAATGGACAAAGTTTTGGTTGCATAGAGATGAATATTCTGTGTGTGTGTGTGGGGGGGGGGGGGGGGGGTGGATTCCGAAGCTATGATAGTGATGCTACTTGACAGCATTCAATTGTAAAAATGTCCACTTGTAACAGGCATGCCATTGGTTAACACCATGTGAATGTGGTATGTGCTAGCATTTAGTCACAAAACAAGGTAACTTCAACCACATTATATGCAGTGATCCTTTATTTGAATATTGTCCGGGTTTGTGCAGGATGAAAGGTACATGCGTTCATTGCCAGATATGCGCCCTTTTGATAAAGTGCCATTTAGGTTCTTTACCTACAGAGAAGAAACCCTTTGAAATTTCCTCCGACCCTCTGTGGGTAAAAGCACAAGGTGGCTGCTGATAGCATATGCACCAGCCCGCCGTGATTTTCAAAGGGGAAGTCTGCATGCAAGCTCACAGGAGCAAGGTAACCCATGGTCCTGCAAGCAGCGTGGACTCGCTGAAAATGACTTTCATGTGGATTATTTTTTTCAAGGAATTTATGAGCATGAAATATGGGTTGATGTGCGTAAATGGCTTGTTACAAAATTGCTTGAGGTTTGTATGCATAAAAGTATATGAGAGGCATGATTTTGCATTTATGCTCACAAAATAAGAGGCATTCTGGGGGGTGGATTTATGCACTCATTTATGATTTTAAAAAGTACAAATGTGCATTCACCTATATAAGTCATGCATACATTCAGATGACTTTCAAAGTGAACGTGTTAGCAAGTTCCATTGAAATTGCAGTAGTTTATATATGCACCTGCTGTGTAAATTACCTGCAATATCGCAAATGTACTCTCCTCTGGTATTAAATATATTTACACTGTAAATAAACTTTGGGTTATTTGCTATCATATACAAAGCTTTATTTTAGTAAACATCAACAAATGCCAGGGAAATATTATAGCAACATTGTAGATGGCTTTAGATAATAAACAATTGGTCCATCCAGGTATTCTGGTCTACACTGTTAAAGATTTCCTAGTGGTAGAAACTGACCACGTGTAGAATACTGATCCTTATCCAAGTCATTTTTTGGTTGAATCTAGCTATCTGAAGCAGGAAAATAATAGACACCAACCATTTCAGATTGCTTAACTGTGCAGCTTATGGGTCATGTTGCACTCACTCTAATATTGGCTATAGGCTTTCAATTGTAGATTGATTATCTTTTGATCAGTTGGTTGATGTCATTTTTGAATTTGGTAATGAGTTGCTGGGCAACTTTAATATGCATATAGAATCTGCTATAAACAATGGACAAAGTAATTTTTTTATATGGATTTTGTCTTTATTTCAAAAACTAATTGGTTTCTAGTGGCTCTGTACTGACCAGTTTTCAGACTCAGTTGGATGGAAATGTTCTAAAATAGTTTAATTTCTTTCTAGCCAACAGGAAACAATGCTTATATGTTGAAATCATCAATGGTCTAAATTTTGTCCTTTCAAGAAAGATATTTCCCAGGGCTCCATTTTGTCCCCGGTCCTGTTTTAACATCTACCTGGCTGTCCTTGCACAAATTATTCAGGAATTTATTCTAATATCCAGCATATGCAGATGATGACATATGGACAGAGATCAAGGACTAGGGATGTGAATCGTTTTTTAACGATTAAAATTGTCGTCCGATAATTTTAATATCGTCTTAAATCATTATAGAACACGATACAATAGAAATTCTAACGATTTATCGTTAAAAATCGTTAAATCGTGTTAGTGCGCACTAACGGGAGTTAGTGCGCCGAGTTAGTGCGCACTAACTGAAAATGATACAAATTGACACTTTCCAGGTCAGTAAAGGTCAGTTAGGAATGAATATGTGTTCCTATTGGCTGGCTGCCCTCTTATCTATTGATGTTAACCAGGTTCCCACTGAGGTGATGGTTGGGGGGATGGGAAATGGAAATGGAAACTCAGGAACACTAACAGAAAATGATACAAATTATTGACACTATCCAGGTCAGTAAAGGTCAGTTAGGAATGAATATCTATTCCTATTGGCTGGCTGCCCTCTTATCTATTGATGTTACCAAGGTTCCAACTGAGGTGATGGTTGGGGGGATGGGAAATGAAAACTGTTGGTAGTTGACAAAAAAAGTAATGTGATCAGTCAATATGACTAGAACCTGTGCCCTATTCCTGATACCAGGGGTGTTGTGATCTTCCTGCACTCAGTGCCCTATCCCTGATACCAGTCTGAGACAGCTCCCTCCCTGCATTACTAGTGAGAGGCTGGCTTCACAGACAGGGGAAAGCTGCCTGACCCTCACTCCTAACTTCCCCCATGTCCCAGCTAATGAATGGTGTGTGGGTGAGGTGGGGGGGGGGAGGATGGTGAAGTCTGAGACAGCTCCCTCCCTGCATTATTAGTGAGAGGCTGGCTTCACAGACAGGGGGGAGCTGCCTGACCCTCATTCCTGACTTCCCCCATGTCCCAGCTAGTGAATGGTGTGTGGGTGAGGGGGGGGGGAGGATGGTGAAGTCTGAGACAGCTCCCTCCCTGCATTACTAGTGAGAGGCTGGCTTCACAGACAGGGGGGAGCTGCCTGACCCTCACTCCTGACTTCCCCCATGTCCCAGCTAGTGAATGATGTGTGGGTGAGGGGGGGGGGGAGGATGGTGAAGTCTGAGACAGCTCCCTCCCTGCATTACTAGTGAGAGGCTGGCTTCACAGACAGGGGGGAGCTACCTGACCCTCACTCCTGACTTCCCCCATGTCCCAGCTAGTGAATGGTGTGTGGGTGAGGGGGGGGGGAGGATGATGAAGTCTGAGACAGCTCCCTCTCTGCATTACTAGTGAGAGGCTGGCTTCACAGACAGGGGGGAGCTGCCTGACCCTCACTCCTGACTTCCCCCATGTCCCAGCTAGTGAATGGTGTGTGGGTGAGGGGGGGGAGGATGGTGAAGTCTGAGACAGCTCCCTCCCTGCATTACTAGTGAGAGGCTGGCTTCACAGACAGGGGGGAGCTGCCTGACCCTCACTCCTGACTTCCCCCATGTCCCAGCTAGTGAATGGTGTGTGGGTGAGGGGGGGGGGGGGGGATGGTGAAGTCTGAGACAGCTCCCTCCCTGCATTACTAGTGAGAGGCTGGCTTCACAGACAGGGGGGAGCTGCCTGACCCTCACTCCTGACTTCCCCCATGTCCCAGCTAGTGAATGGTGTGTGGGTGAGGGGGGAGGGGGGAGGGAGGATGGTGAAGTCTGAGACAGCTCCCTCCCTGCATTACTAGTGAGAGGCTGGCTTCACAGACAGGGGGGAGCTGCCTGACCCTCACTCCTGACTTTCCCCATGTCCCAGCTAGTGAATGGTGTGTGGGTGAGGGGGGGGGGGAGGATCGTGAAGTCTGAGACAGCTCCCTCCCTGCATTACTAGTGAGAGGCTGGCTTCACAGACAGGGGGGAGCTGCCTGACCCTCACTCCTCCGGGGTATTGTGATCTTCCTGCACACAGTGCCCTATCCCTGATACCAGGGGTGTTGTGATCTTCCTGCATGCAGTGCCCTATCCCTATTAATACCAGGAGTGTTGTAATCTTCCTGCACGCAGTGCCCTATCCCTAATACCAGGGGTGTTGTGATCTTCCTGCACACAGTGCCCTATTCCTGATACCAGGAGTTTTGTGATCTTCCTGCATGCAGTGCCCTATCCCTGATACCGGGATGTGTGCAAGAAGATCCCAACACCCCTGGTATTAGGGATAGGGCACTGTGTGCAGGAAGATCACAACACTCCTGGTATTAATAGGGATAGGGCACTGTGTACATGAAGATCACAACACCCCTGGTGCCAGGGATAGGGCACTGTGTGCAGGAAGATCACAACACCCCTGGTATTAATAGGGATAGGGCACTGTGTGCAGGAAGATCACAACACTCCTGGTATTAATAGGGATAGGGCACTGTGTGCAGGAAGATCACAACACCCCTGGTGCCAGGGTTAGGGCACTGTGTGCAGGAAGATCACAACACTCCTGGTATTAATAGGGATAGGGCACTGTGTGCAGAAAGATCACAACACCCCTGGTGCCAGGGTTAGGGCACTGTGTGGAGGAAGATCACAACACTCCTGGTATTAATAGGGATAGGGCACTGTGTGCAGGAAGATCACAACACCCCTGGTGCCAGGGTTAGGGCACGGTGTGCAGGAAGATCACAACACTCCTGGTATTAATAGGGATAGGGCACTGTGTGCAGGAAGATCACAACACCCCTGGTGCCAGGGTTAGGGCACTGTGTGCAGGAAGATCACAACACTCCTGGTATTAATAGGGATAGGGCACTGTGTGCAGGAAGATCACAACACCCCTGGTGCCAGGGTTAGGGCACTGTGTGCAGGAAGATCACAACACTCCTGGTATTAATAGGGATAGGGGCACTGTGTGCAGGAAGATCACAACACCCCTGGTGCCAGGGTTAGGGCACTGTGTGCAGGAAGATCACAACACTCCTGGTATTAATAGGGATAGGGCACTGTGTGCAGGAAGATCACAACACCCCTGGTGCCAGGGTTAGGGCACTGTGTGCAGGAAGATCACAACACTCCTGGTATTAATAGGGATAGGGCACTGTGTGCAGGAAGATCACAACACCCCTGGTGCCAGGGTTAGGGCACTGTGTGCAGGAAGATCACAACACTCCTGGTATTAATAGGGATAGGGCACTGTGTGCAGGAAGATCACAACACCCCTGGTGCCAGGGTTAGGGCACTGTGTGCAGGAAGATCACAACACTCCTGGTATTAATAGGGATAGGGCACTGTGTGCAGGAAGATCACAACACCCCTGGTGCCAGGGTTAGGGCACTGTGTGCAGGAAGATCACAACACTCCTGGTATTAATAGGGATAGGGCACTGTGTACAGGAAGATCACAACACTCCTGGTATTAATAGGGATAGGGCACTGTGTGCAGGAAGATCACAACACCCCTGGTGCCAGGGTTAGGGCACTGTGTGCAGGAAGATCACAACACTCCTGGTATTAATAGGGATAGGGCACTGTGTGCAGGAAGATCACAATACCCCTGGTATCAGGGTTAGGGCACAAGTTCTAGTCACATTGACTGATCACATTACTTGTGTTGTCAAGCTACCAACTGTTTCCATTTCCCATCCCCCATATACTGTCAGTGGGAAGCTTGGTAACATGAATAAATAAGAGGGCAGCCAATAGGAATACATATTCATTCCTAAACTGACCTTAACTGACCTGAAAAGTGTCAAATTGTATCATTTTCAGTTAGTGCGCACTAACTCCCGTTAGTGCGCACTAATCGGAATAAACGATTTTTAACGATTTTTTAACTAAAAAATCGTGCCTAACACGATTTTCTTGCCCTGCCACACGATTTCTATCGTTAAGACGATATGGAAAATGATTCACATCTCTATCAAGGACTATGAATAACAACTCTGAACCTGACCTTGGAGGCAGTAGCTTGTATTGTACTTGAATTATTTTATTGATGCTTTATATTTTTATGTATACCACTTAGTTCAATCTTATTTGTAATTTGCAGTTATTAAGTTTTACAAACAAATAAATAACTGGTTGAGCTAGCATAAATTGAGACTGAATCCAACAAAATCTGAGGATTTGTGGATCAGTTGTTATAGCAGACCATTTTTATCGCTTCCTTCTATCCTAGGAATGTCTCTCTAAAGGAAAGAGTTACCAGTTTAGAAGTAAAACTTGATGCACAGTTAGCTATATCTACTCTAATTTCTGCTGTGATGCAGGGGTCATTTCTGGACTAATAAATCTATCAGCTGTGACTTTTTCTGACAAAAAAATGATTTAGCAACAAGTATTCACATCTTGGTAATAAATCAAGTAGATTATTGCAATTTATTATATCTGTGATTGCCAAGTTTCTCTCTCAGGCATCTCCAACTAGTGCAGAATATTGCAGGCAGGTTGTTGGTAGAAAAGCCCAGACAGTACCATATTATACCAGTTTTATGAGAGCTTCACTGGCTCCCCATTGTGAATGGAATTAAATTTAAGATCCTGAGTCAGGTCTATAAATGTCTTAATATGCCTGGTCCAAAATATCAACTAGTTAGAGTGCCATCAGCTAGCTAGGACTCTAAGGTTCTGCAACAGCTGTTACTTGTGACCCCTGTGCTGGCAGAGGCTAAACTGACTTGCATTAGACGAGCAGATTTTTCTTGCTGAAATGTGGAACAATGTTCCACAGGAGTTTAAAGCAGAAGGAAACTTACAGTTGCAAAAACAGTTGAAAGCCTGGCTCCTTGAGAAGGAGCAAAATTAGGACTGAGTTAATGTAAAATATTTAGTATATAGGTTGAACCTAGCCCATCAACAATGACATTACTAGAAATAAGACTGAAGCTGGGCTGAGAACCATCCCCTATTTATTAGGGTGCAGGATTGTGCTGAGGGGCATTGAAAATTGGAAAGAAACAGAAAAGAGTTGGACCATGAGGGTCATGGAGACCAGCTGGATAGATGAAAAAATGCAGCTATTAAATTTTATTTATGTGATTGTTTAGTATGTTTTATTTTTATGTAATATATGTTGATATGTGTAATTGTTGAATTTGATATGCATATATATTATTCGCCACCTTAATTCTAAAAAGGCAGGTAATCAAATAGAAGGACATAAATAATCTAAATTATTACAAAAGTAGTGAGGCTGTTGCCTGACTATCTGGATGCCTAAGTCTCCATGATCTGGCTGCACAGTAGCCAGCCATACATGTGGTTTTTGGGGAGTTGTAGCCTATTGGTTCTGACCCATCCCATGTGCCTGTTAGGTTGCAGGTTGGTAGATCATGCATCCTTTATCTGTGTTCCATAGGGTTACAATCTCACCCCTTATGGCTGAACCAGTCCCAGCCCCATGGCATGCATGCAGTGGTGATTTTCTAAATAAAAAAAGGTGCTACATCAGGTTCAGTGATTGCTTTCACCTTATACTTTTTCCCCAATGGCCTATTATGACAACTGATCCACAAATACTCAGATTTTGTTGGATTCAGTCTAAATTTATGCTAGCTCAATCAGGCTTTTGCCTGGCAGAAAATCACCACTGTATGCATGGATCCATAGTTCTAGTTTTCTTTGGAAAAATAATGGGAAAATCAAAACCACAATTCTATCCATTCAATGGGGCAAAACAAAAAAATGTTCTAAAATGTTCAGTTGAACAAGGTAAGGTTGCATACTTAGGCCTGGATTTATCAAAATGCACTAAATACTGCATGTGATAGAAAAAGGGGAGCGTTTTATGGTAATAGGCAGTTCATGCCAATACCTATGTTACTGCAAATTGTGATAACTTTTTGGCACTTTGAGATGTGTGGTATTTCCTACATATAACCACTGGGGGGGGAGGGGGGGAAGAGAGAGAGAGAAACACACATAGCCCCATAATGCTCTAACACTAGATAGGTATTTATATCTCTATAGGAGGCCACCTAGTAACTCGAGGAGAAGGTTAGGTATTAGTGGTAGGGGTTAGGGGCCACTCTTTGACATTTCAAAGTGAGACATACGAACAGAACAGTGCCTCTCTTGTGAAGATTTGCTTGACCCTCGGAGTAAGGAACCCACTCAAGACAAGATTTTGTTCAATGTACCCACGGTAGAGAGTCCATCAAGCTAGGTTGAGAGAACATTGCACAATCTCATCTTGAGTGAGTTCTTCTCTCTGAGGGTCATCAAATCTTCACACGAGAGCACGGTTCTGTTCGTTACGTCTCACTTGAATGTCAAAGTGGCCCCTAAAACCCCTACATTAATACCTACACCTCACCTCGAGTTACTATGGTGGGCCTCCCAAGAGATATAAATACCTAATCTAGTGTTTGGGATATTATGACTAGGTTCTCTCTCTCTCACTCTCTCTTTGGATAGCTCAGCTGGAGCTCTAGGAGCCTCAAAACTGCTAAAACAAGTGTTTGAAATCACAAAATATGATAAAGCCTTAATGCAAGCTATTGCATGGTTAATTGGTGTTAAAGCTGTGCAATAGGGCTTTGCAAAACAGCAAGCCCACCCCTAACTCCTCTTCTTTTTCAGATTTGCCTAACTCCATGCTTTCCACCTTGCTGCTCCATCCCCCTATAAATGACTTCCTGAGTCAGCGTGTCATGCTCATTCAAATCCAGCCTAAAAAATCACCGACCGTTATGAAGTTGCTTTTAAATCTTAACCCCTGGCCTCCCTATTATGCATTTGTTAGTTTTAACCATAAATTTCTATAATAAATGAAACTTCCTAAGTCTCTTACTTAGTTACTTTAGCTTATTATTTGCTTAACCGAGTTGATAAATGACCCCATTAGTCACCTATTTTATCTTCAGGCTACCAGCTAGTAGTACCAGCCTGGCCACCATGGCCTGTAATCTGTGATGTCACTAGGTCATGCTTCCTTTACCCCTTGTTTTCTCCTTATCACCTCACCCCTTGACTGCTTTACGTCTAAGACTGAGCCACTATTTTGGCAGGCTTTTAATTTTGGTATCGCTGGTGATGTTGTATTCTAATAAACAAAGTATTGAGAAAAACTACAAATATGCTACCATTATATTTAACAGTTAGAGACACATTAACTCCCCCTCCCCCCCCCAAAAAAACACAAAAACAAAACAAATCCCAAAACACTTTCATTCACTAGCAGGACTGAAATTAGCTCTTAAATTTTCTTCCATCACTCCCTTGTCACATCACTCTTTCCTCTGAAAGATATTTAACAGATTCATCAATATTACTTTTATTTTCTAAAATGACACAAAGTATAATTTTCTGGCATTTAGTTCAATTGGAACTTGCCATAACAGCTGTAGCACTGGAAGCCTTTATTCACCTTGTTTAGCTACCCTATCCTCTCTCCAGATCTAGCACCTCCTTTTGCAATTCAAACATGACAGTGTTGAATAAATAACCATGGAGCCTTACATTTAATTATGTTTTTAAAATGTAAGCATTTTTCTGCAATTAAAATGCAGTAATATGCTATTTCATATTTGACTAATTAGTTGTATTCAAGGTCAGCCAAGACAGAACTTACTATATTTTCCCCCAAAACTTTCATCCCTCCTGACCCCTTTCTCGATTTCTGTGGATAATACTATCATCTGCCCGATTGCCTCAGCCTATAACCTTGGGGTCATCGTCATTCTTCTCTTTCTCTATGTACATCAAAACACTGCTATAACATGTGTTTCTTTCTCTATAACAACACCAAAATGTGTTCCTTCTTTTTTTAAAATACTACCAAAACTCTTTTCCACACTCCCTTCACTTCCCAGTGAGCCTACTGTAACCGTTCCTACAGATCTCCCACTAAATCATTTTTCTCCTCTAAAATCTGTTCAAAATTCAGCTGCACAACTTATCTTCCATCAAGGTCGCCTACACCCCTGATCTCAAATGTCTGCATTATCTTCCCTTTCCTTTTCTGCATACAGGTGGATCATAATGCAGTTTCTAGTACCTCTCCTCAAGGACTCAGCTCATCAGGCAACTCACTCTTATCTATGCCATCTCCTCCATCGCCAACGCCTAACTCCATGCTTTCCACCTTGCTGCTCCATCCCCCTATAACTGACTTCCTGAGTCAGCGTGTCATGCTCATTCAAATCCAGCCTAAAAAATCACGACCGTTATGAAGTTGCTTTTAAATCTTAACCCCTGGCCTCCCTATTATGCATTTGTTAGTTTAACCATTTTCTATAATAAACTTCCTAAGTCTCTTATTTAGTTACTTTAGCTTATTATTGCTTAACCGCCTGTTTGTCTTGAAAAGATTGCATACAGTGAAGAAAGGACTTTTTCTTATGCATAATTGTAAGGTGCTGTCTGTCTAGTAGTGCTATAGAAATAAGTAGTAAGCAGCATTAGTCATTGACTTAGAGAGTATCATTCTTAATCGTTAGTGATATAGTTGCATTGAATAGCTGTAAAAAGCTAAAAGTAATATATGTAACAAAATAACATGCTGCTATCACTACTACTTCTATTTTATCATTTTGTAAAGCCCTATTAGGCATACATAAGACATTACCTGCTCCAAGGAGCTTACACTCTAGACAAGATAAACACACATGACAAACAAGTATTTGTAAGAAGCGTATCATAGGGAAGTACCTAGGATTTAAAGCTGTTTCAAATAGGTGTTTTTAACTGGATTTCTATATGGCCATTTATATGTGACAAGTAGAATAAATAATGGTTGTAATGCAGAATTTCCTGAACTTTCTGAAGCTTTGCCGTATCAGAGTTTGAAAAAGGTCTCATTCCTGGGCATTGAGAATTCCATGGAGGGCAATCATGTTTTTCGTTCACTGTTTGCCTATATCTATCTGGTAGAAATTCCCAACTGTGCATCAGGCTCGGCTGCCTGAGATGAGAGAGCATGCTTTCTTGGTAGCCACTTAAGTTTTCTGGAACTCTCTCCTTTATGATCTACAAGTAACGACTGCATGAAGTCATTCAAAGTAATGCTAAAATTTATCTATTTCACTAGCATACTCTTTACGAGACTGTGACAACAGTGTGTTGTTTGTAGAAATGTTTTTTTGATTTGTACAATTTGTTTTTATTTATGTATGTTTAACTCTTGTTTGCCTAGAGCTACTGCTTTGTCAGTATATAAATCTTTAATAAATGAAGTAAAATTACACACATGGATATATATAAAATTCTAAATACTGTATCCTCCTTTCATCTTTCCATTTACCTATGTGTCTGTTCTCCTATATTTGAACCCCAGCTGTTTTTGGAACAAAAACTATATCACATGACCAGAAAATATTTTCACTCATGTCTTTCTAGCAGGCAAACAGATCCACAGTCAACAGCTCTGCGATCAACAGACACCTCCGCAGTCAGCAGACTAAAGTCTGTCATAACAACTTCTTCCCCCAACCCTCTGCCACTCTATTTCCAGAGCAATTATTTCTTTTTTTAAAGAAACTAAACTGCTGAACAAATATAGTTTATAAAAGTTTTTTTTGGGGGGAAAAAAAACATGCAACTGCTGGCTTTTATTTCTCTCGCATGATGGGGGTTTGTTTACTTTAATTTTAGGAGAAAGAAAGGAAGCAGGCATGTCTAGATCAAGGCTTGAAATATAAAACTGTGGAGAGAGATTATGGCATAGGGAAATCTGCTAAACAACAATATGTAATTCAGTCAAATACTGAATGATCCTCCAGAGAATTAGTTATTTTTCTTTGTTCCACCATCTTTTTTTTATTTATGTATTTTAAAATATTTCTAAACCCTGCTCTAACTGGAGATACTAGGTAGGATACAAATAAAGCAAACATAAAAGCAATCAATATAAATGACAGACTTAAATCATAGTAACTCCACAGGATAGTAAGGAAGCCTATGTAATAAATCTTACAGTTGACTTGAAATATCCCTGATTGTGCTATCAAGTTTTCTATTATAACCTGGCATTGTCAGCTTTACCTTCACTGTCTATTATATAGAGCTAGCTGCATTCTTTCCAAATGCCTCAGGTGTTATCTCTGTGCTGAATCTTGCCATACCACAATGTGCAGCATACGTATTAAAGGTACTATGCTCTGGGTCGAGGTCCAAAACTTCTCTTTTTATTGTTACAGCAAAACACTTATAGCCAGCCATAGAGCAAACAGATTGGTGTTAAATGGGATTAAATCTTTCAAATCAAGTTAGTAAAAGTCTATACAATGATGCTTCTTTCTCAGCTTTCATCTCCTCGTGCAGTAACTGAAATATTTTTCCATATTAGCATTTTGCAGCAAAATCCACAGTACTCATTCATAGACATCATTTTACCTTGGTCCCCCTAATGGAACAAGAATTAAACTGATTTGCAATATGTTTCTTGTTAGGAGCTAGCAATGCTTGATTAAGCAACAGTAAAGGCTCGCATGATGAGCATCTTGATAAATCAACTGAGCCAAAGCATCTATATTCACTTCACAGGCTTACCAAAACGTATACAGGTAGGTCTGCACTCCACCACTCCTTCAACAATCTCGCCTAACTACTGAGCATGCTCCAGTTACCTGGGCCATACCAAATTAAAGCCATTGTCAGGGTGACTGCTATTAGCAACATAAGGTCACAGGAGTGAATTTTTTAATTTCCTGAGGTATCTGTTATGAAGAACTTTATCAATGACTTCTGAAATTCCAGATGACCTATATTGATTGGGTCACCCTTATCCACATCTTCAAAGAATTCTACTAGATTAGTAAAGTAAAAGGATAGAAAAGTCATACCAGATTACTAGTCCACAACAGGACATTGCTTCCTATCTAGTAACATTTTAATTTCCTTCAGGAGTCTCCCATGAAGGGCTTATTAAAATGTATTGTTTGTCAATGTTATAGTAACTTAAAGTTTCTGATCCACTTCATGAACATCTTCATGTAGAAAATAATTGAAACAAAGTCAAAAGAAGACATTTTGGTATGAAAAATGATTTAAAAAACAAACAAAAAAAAAATCCCAAATATGCAGTGGGCCTTGCTCAATTTGGTTCAGAGAAGCAATAAACATACTGCAATGGATGCAATAATAACAAAATAAAACTCCAAAAAGGGGTGAAAAACTGAAAAATATAGAAAGATTTTCAACCCAACACATAACAGTATGAGAGCAAACAAAAGTCCAGAAGGATACTTCTCCTGAGATATTAACAGGCAAAATCAAAACTGAGTGGCATTTGATTTGGGATCACAAATGTCTCACTTTGCAGAAGCTTAGAAGTTTTTTATGATACATTCTTCAGCTATTCCTCCAACAAAACATGTGACAGAAGCTAAGACGGTAAACCTTTAAACCAGCACATGTGCACGCATTGGTCAGTCCATGCCCAGGGTCACAGCTATTTTATAGCATGCGCATGTATATGCTTGCATGTTATACACTAGCCTGGCTATGCACACACGTGCAGTTAAAGTGAAGGCCCACCTGTGCGTGCAAATCCCTCTTCTACCGCGTAAGTGGGGAAATGTTTAAAAGGGTTGTGCGCTGATGCATTGCCCAGTTTTAACAGTTTATTCCCAGTTTCACCCAGTTAACAGAAAGGTCCCCAGCCCCCTTGGTTTGACAGCCTGTACATTCCCCAATTACCCTAGACCCTTTTAAACCCCTCCAACATGGCTCAGTTTTGTTTTTTTACTTAATTGCCATCCATAGCAGAAGGAGTTATGTGGCAGGGGACCTTGGCTCACACGGATCGCATAAGTAATTTGCATGCAAATTTCGGGTTAAAGCTCTGAAATGCCTATGTCTTTTTTTTTTTTTTTTGCTGTATCCTTCCTGTTATCTCACTCACTTGGTCTCTTAGACCGTTCCACTCTCTCTCCCCATTCCTTATGATTCCCCTGTTAATTGTAACTTTATCCTTCCTTTCTCCCTAGTTGTTTTTGGCCCCCAGTTTTATGTGAACCGATGTGATATTCAATTGAATGTCTGTATATAAAAGTTATAAATAAGTAAATAAATAAATGTCCTGCCCATGCCCTGGCCCTTTTTGAGAAGTTACACAACATGCACTTATCCGGCAGATCTTTTAAAATGTGCTCAATGCGCGAGCCTGACATATTTGCGCATCCTCCTAATTTCAGCATACGTCAAGCTTTTAAATTCACCTATGAGCCATGAGCCATGAGCCTCCAGGGAAGTTATTAGGCTTGTATACAGGTTTCCATGGAATATAACGAAATAAATAGCAGTTGGACCGTTTGTCAATGTTTGCAAGCGAAGGCATTTTACTTTACTGAAAATTAATTTGTGAATGGGGAATTTTTTGCGTTTCTTCTTTTGTGCAGTATTCTACAGCAGAAGTAATCCTATCAATTTTCCCAAATGCTAGAGGAAGGTTAGAGGCTTGTCTTAATAATAGCCATTTAGCGGCAACCAATTTTTAGTGATTGATCACACAATTTATGTACAGAGAGTTGCTAAATACCAATATAGAACAGCTATAAATATATTGACTCTGTTGTAATTAAATATTGGTCCAGAAACTGTATGAAGACATGTAATATTTAAAGAGATACTTCACACTGTTGGGAGAAAAACAGGAATAGGTTAGAGGAATTCAGGCTTGTAGTGCTGATAAACTATTGACAATCTATTCCCCAAAAGATTACTTTTGTGGTGATAATATTTACCATCTTCAAGTGGAACATGCCAGTTTTTTTCATACTTAAACTTCCTATTTCCTGTTTAAAACTTAAAACCCATAATGGCTTCAATTCCTTCTTAAATCCTGGCTAAACTTTCATGCAACTTTAGACAAGCATGTTTATAGTTTTCCTTAATTAAAATCACTAAAGAATTATTGGCTAAAAAATTTAACAAATCGATATGAAATGCAATCTGAAACAGCTTTGATGCCAATCTTGTTAGCTTTTTGCTCATGAGTATATATGAGCTGATTAATCAATTATCAGTACTCAATCCAATACAGAGGTTAATGCTTAAGTTTTCATTGCTGGTAGCTGCATCAATCATTAAAACTAATCGGAGAAAGTTCTTTTTTACTCAACGCACAATTAAACTCTGGAATTTGTTGCCAGAGGATGTGGTTAGTGCAGTTAGTATAGCTGTGTTTAAAAAAGGATTGAATAAGTTCTTGGAGGAGAAGTCCATTACCTGCTATTAATTAAGTTGACTTAGAAAATAGCCACTGCTATTACTAGCAATGGTAACATGGGATAGACTTAGTTTTTGGGTACTTGCCAGGTTCTTATGGCCTGGATTGGCCACTGTTGGAAACAGGATGCTGGGCTTGATGGACCATTGGTCTGACCCAGTATGGCATTTTCTTATGTTCTTATTATGAAGTATAAAGAATTTACATGGATAGTTAAGAAGTGGCTTTTTGGATAATGCTCTGGTTTTGCTAGATCTCTACCCATTGACTGTTGTTGCGCTAGTGGACCCTTGGACTGAGGGAGAGTTGACGCTACCTGTGGGGAGGAGCCCCACAGGTCCCCACCATTGGTAGGTGAGGCTAGAGGCAGGCAGATATCCCTCTGGAGGTTCATCACTTCCAGCTCACGTTCCCCTTAGATTGAACCCTCGGGTGCAGGGCCAGCTGGATTTTATGTGGGGTCTCTGATGATGATGGAGGCAGGTAACCTAACTCGTGTTCGGATTCCAGGCAGGGGTCAAGGCAGGCAGCATTACTCATGGTTGGATTCCAGGCAAGGTTGAGGTAGGTGGCATTTCTCATGGACAGTGTCCCAGTCTGAAGGTCAAAGCTGAGGAGGTCCAAGAAAGCAAGGAAAGGGACAAAGAACTCAGGAACTCAAGAAGCAACCTGCAGCTACCAAAAGTGAGGAGACCTATTGCCAAGGTGAAGGCTGGAAGCAGAGACCAGACATCTGAAGAGCTGACGTCATTAGGGAGGGCTGGCAGTTTTCCGCCTCAGGCCTTTTTAAATGTTTGAAGGAGGCATGCGCACACACCTAGAAGGAAGTCCCACGCAGAGGAAGTTGGCGGTTTCCCAACCGTGGAGGAAGTGTTGGCTGGCATCCCAGAGCATGCGAAAGGAGGGACTTGCGTCAGCAGCAGCTCTCTGCCGCTGACATAAGAAAATAAGAACATAAGAAAATGCCATTCTGGGTCAGACCAAGGGTCCATCAAGCCCAGTATCCTGTTTCCAACAGTGGCCAATCCAGGCCATAAGAACCTGGCAAGTACCCAAAAACTAAGTCTATTCCATGTTACCATTGCTAATGGCAGTGGCTATTCTCTAAGTGAACTCAATAGCAGGTAATGGACTTCTCCTCCAAGAACTTATCCAATCCTTTTTTAAACACAGCTATACTAACTGCACTAACCACATCCTCTGGCAACAAATTCCAGAGTTTAATTGTGCGTTGAGTAAAAAAGAACTTCCTCCGATTAGTATTAAATGTGCCCCATGCTAACTTCATGGAGTGCCCCCTAGTTTTTCTACTATCCGAAAGAGTAAATAACCGATTCACATCTACCCATTCTACACCTCTCATGATTTTAAATATTTCTATCATATCCCCCCTCAGCCGTCTCTTCTCCAAGCTGAAAAGTCCTAACCTCTAGTCTTTCCTCATAGGGGAGCTGTTCCATTCCCCTTATCATTTTGGTAGCCCCTTCTCTGTACCTTCTCAATCGCTATTATATCTTTTTTGAGATGCGGGCGACCAGAATTGTACACATTATTCAAGATGCGGTCTCACCATGGAGCGATACAGAGGCATTATGACATTTTCCGTGCTATTCACCATTCCCTTCTAATAATATCCCAACATTCTGTTTGCTTTTTTGACTGCAGCAGCACACTGAACCAACGATTTCAATGTGTTATCCCACTATGACACAAAGATCCCTTTCTTGGGTTGTAGCACCTAATATGGAACCCAACATTGTGTAATTATAGCATGGGTTATTTTTCCCTATATGCATCACCTTGCACTTATCCACATTAAATTTCATCTGCCATTTGGATGCCCAATTTTCCAGTCTCACAAGGTCTTCCTGCAATTTATCACAATCTGCTTGTGATTTAACTACTCTTAACAATTTTGTGTCATCTGCAAATTTGATAATCTCACTCGTCGTATTTCTTTCCAGATCATTTATAAATATATTGAAAAGTAAGGGTCCCAATACAGATCCCTGAGGCACTCCACCTGTCTACTCCCTTCCACTGAGAAAATTGTCCATTTAATCCTACTCTCTGTTTCCTGTCTTTTAGCCAGTTTGTAATCCACGAAAGGACATCGCCACCTATCCCATGACTTTTTACTTTTCCTAGAAGCCTCTCATGAGGAACTTTGTCAAATGCCTTCTGAAAATCCAAGTATACTACATCTACCAGTTCACCTTTATCCACATGTTTATTTACTCCTTCAAAAAAGTGAAGCAGATTTGTGAGGCAAGACTTGCCCTGGGTAAAGCCATGATGACTTTGTTCCTTTAAAACCATGTCTTTCTATGTTCTGTGATTTTGATGTTTAGAACACTTTTCCACTATTTTCCTGGCACTGAGTCAGGCTAACTGGTCTGTAGTTTCCTGGATCGCCCCTGGAGCCCTTTTTAAATATTGGGGTTACATTTGCTATCCTCCAGTCTTCAGGTACAATGGATGATTTTAATGATAGGTTACAAATTTTTACTAATAGGTCTGAAATTTCATTTTTTAGTTCCTTTCAGAAACTCTGGGGTGTATACCATCCGGTCCAGGTGATTTACTACTCTTCAGTTTGTCAATCAGGCCTACCACATCTTCTAGGTTCACCATGATTTGATTCAGTCCATCTGAATAATAACCCATGAAAACCTTCTCCATTACGGGTACCCTCCCCAACATCTCTCTTCAGTAAACACTGAAGCAAAGAAATCATTTACTCTTTCTGCGATGGCCTTATCTTCTCTAAGTGCCCCCTTTAACCCCTCGATCATCTAACGGTCCAACTGACTCCCTCACAGACTTTCTGCTTCGGATATATTTTAAACGTTTTTACTGTGAGTTTTTGCCTCTATCAATGTCTTACATTTAACTTGCCAACATTTATGCTTTATCCTATTTTCTTCTGTTGGATCCTTCTTCCAATTTTTGAATAAAGAGCTTTTGGCTAATATAGCTTCTTTCACCTCCCCTTTTAACCATGCTGGTAATTGTTTTGCCTGCTTTCCATTTTTCTTAATGTGTGGAATACATCTGGATTGTGCCGTCCAGGATGGTATTTTTTAACAATGACCACACCTCTGCACACTTTTTTACTTTTTGTAGCTTCTCCTTTCAGTTTTTTTCTAACTATTATTCTCATTTTATCAAAATTTCCCTTTGGAAAGTTTAGCACGAGAGCCGTGGATTTGCTTACTGTCCCCCTTCCAGTCATTAATTCAAATTTGATCATATTATGTATGATCACTATTGCCAAGCGGCCCCACCACCGTTACCTCTCTCACCAAATCCTATGCTTCACTGAGAATTAGGTCTAAAATTGCTCCCTCTCTCGTTGGTTCCTGAACCAATTGCTCCTTAAAGCTATCATTATTCCATCCAGGAACGTTATCTCTGTATGTGTCCGATGATACATTTACCCAGTCAAAATTGGGGTAATTGAAGTCTCCCATTATTACCGCACTACCAATTTGGTTAGCTTCCCTAATTTCTCTTAGCATTTCACTGTCCGTCTCACCATCTTGACCAGGTGGACGGTCGTATACCCCTATCAGTATAGTCTTCCCCGAAACACAAGGATATTTCTACCCATAAAGATTCAATTTTTGTATTTAGTCTCTGCAGGATGTTTCTCCGGTTGGACTCTAATCCATCCCGGACATAAAGCGCCACACCTCCTCCCGGGTGCTCCTCTCTGTCATTGCGATATAATTTGTACCCCGGTATAGCACTGTCCTATTGGTTATCCTCTTTCCACCATGTCTCTGAGATGCCAATTAAGTCTATGTCATCATTCACTGCTATACATTCTAATTCTCCCATCTTACTTCTTTAGACTTCTGGCATTAGCATACAAACATTTCAAAGTTTGTTTTTTGTTTGTATTTTCATTCTGCTTTTTAATTGATAGGAATAAGTTAGAATTTTTTAGCTCAGGTGAGTTTTTAGTTACAGGCACTTGGACTATTTTTCTAATTATTGGAACCTCACTGTTGGGATGCCCTAATTCTAATGCATCATTAGTATCCTTTGAAGATACCTCTCTCTGAACCATGCGCTGCTGAGCGACTGTAGGCTTTCCCCTTTGTTCTAGTTTAAAAGCTGCTCTATCTCCTTTTTAAAGGTTAGCGCCAGCAGTCTGGTTCCACCCTGGTTAAGGTGGAACCCATCCCTTCGGAAGAGACTCCCCCTTCCCCAAAAGGTTCTCCAGTTCCTAACAAAACTGAATCCCTCTTCCTTGCACAATCATCTCATCCACGCATTGAGACTCCGGAGCTCTGCCTGCCTCTAGTGACCTGCGCATGGAACAGGGAGCATTTCAGAGAATGCTACCCTGGATGTTATAGATTTAAGCTTTCTACCCAAGAGCCTAAATTTGGCTTCCAGAACCTCCCTCCCACATTTTCCTATGTCGTTGGTGCCCACATGTACCACGACAGCCGACTCCTCCCCAGCACTGTCTAAAATCCTATCTTGGTGACGCGTGAGGTCTGCCACCTTTGCACCAGGTAGACATGTTACCAGGCGATCCTCGCACCCACCAGCCACCCAGCTATCTACATTCCTAATAATCGAATCACCTACTATGACGGCTGACCTAACCCTTCCCTCCTGGGCAGTAGGCCTTGGGGAGATATCCTCAGTGCGAAAGGACAATGCATGACCTGGAGAGCAGGTCCTGGGTGGTGACCTTTGAGAGGGCCATGAGGGTATCAGCAGTTTGAGGGGGGAGAGTGGAAGACTTTGTGGATAAGGAACTCAGTAAGTTTAGCTGGTGGGCCACATTTGTTTGATAACGGAAACGGACTGATGATATCTGGGTGCTAGGCGCATAGAAGGTAGTCTCAAAGGGATGTGGCGCGTACTGAGCCAAACTTGTCTCCAGATCTGAATTGAGGTGCTGGTCTCCGATGGCCATCCGCAGATCTTTTGGACTGGGTAGCCACCTTTGGTAAGAGCTCAGAAGTGCAAATCCAAAGCTTCTGAAGCTCTCTAGCTGTTAATTGAGCCGCAGGAGATGGAACATTGAGCGGAATGGGTAATGGAGGTAAGGGCTGCTTCCAGTACATGATCTGAAAGGGTGAAGAACCCGTAGAGGCAGAGATATGGGAGTTATGAGAGTTATGAGAGCTCCACCCAGGGTAAGAGGTTGGCCCAGTTATCTTGCTGATCATTGGCATATGACCATAGGAAGGTTTTAAGGAATGGTTAGTTCATTCGGCCTGACCGTTGGCTTGCGGATGATAAGTGGTCATAAATTCCAGTGTTATATTGACTTTTTACACAATGAACGCCAATAGTGGGCTGTGAACTTGGAGCCTCTGTTGGAGACCACATGCTGAGGCAAGCTATGAAGTCAGAAACACATGCTGAGAGAATAGTCAGGCGAGCTTGGGAGTAGCCTAGTAATGGAACAAAATGAGCCATTTTAGAGAAACAGTCAATCATGACCCAAATAACTGAGTTGCCATTAGAGAGGGGAAGTCCACCATAAAATCAGTGGATAAGTGGGTCCAGGGTTCCCTGGGGGCCAGCGAAGCTATAACAGCCCCCAGGGTCATCCCGCCAATGGTTTTCTGCTGTGTGCAGGTGGGACAAGAGTCCACATAGGCTCAGACATTGCATTGCATTTGGTGCCACCAATAGTAGCGTAGGAGAAGAGCGAGAGTCTGAGTCTGACCAGGGTGACCTGTCACACGGGAGTCGTGGGGACCATTCCAAAACCTTGTTGTGGAGTCTGCAGGGCATGACTTTCCCTGGAAGAACAGTCTGGGAAATGGATAAAATGATTTGTGCTGGATCTATGATGTGCTGTAGTTGTTCAGGAAGATCATCCGGCAGAAGGAGTGAGATAGGGCATCAGCTGTAGCATTCTTGTCTGCTGGGTGGTACCTCAAGTCAAAATTGAAGCAGTGTGAAGAAAGGGACCAGTGGGCCAGCCAGGCATTCACAGGTTGGCATGTTGCAGGTGTTCAAGATTTTTATGATCAGTGTAGATCATGAACCAATATTGTGTGCTCTCCAGCCACTGGCGCCATTCCTCAAGGGCTAGCTGATAGTGAGGAGTTTTTTGTCACCAATCCTGTAGCTACTATCAGCAGTGGAGAATTTCCTGGAAAATAAGAACACAGATGCAGAGTGCCTTTCGGAGAATACTGGCTCAACATGCCCTGATCCCTACCGAGGATTGCAACTACCTCTAGGACAAAGGGGCAATTAGGGTCTGGATGGTGCAAGCAAGGTTCCTGTAGGAGATTGCGAGCTGCTAACTCATTCTTGATGCGAACTGAAAGCCCCCTCCAGGAAAATTGGGTGTAAACAATCCTCCCACCAGGTGAGTTCCATGGCGAGCGTGAGGAATTCAATGGTGCAATCAGTCAAAGAACGATTCCCCTGATGGAGATGCAGGAGATCCGCAATGGAGGTTTGCAAGTTGACCGGGGTCATCGAAGACTCTCTTGAAGGAGGAGTTGAACTGGGACAAGTCCCACAGGAGTGGGTCAGAACGTTCCCACAGAGGGGAAGCCCAAGCCAGGGTCTTGCCATTAAGGAGAGAGAGCTAAAAAGTGACCTTGGTGGAGTCATCTGAGAAAGAGATGGCTGGAGAGAAAGTGCATAAAGCACTGATTTATGAACCCTCAACACAGTTTAGGATCTCCACCATACCGCAGGGGTGTTGGTAAGGGTACCGATGGTTGCGGCGGCGGTGTTGCCAGGGTTGGAGAAGCACCACCAGAAAAGAAGATGAGGCCTGGTTAGCCATAGCTCCATCCAGGCATTGAGGCATTCAATGGAGGGTCGCCAGAGCATCTAGGAAGTGCTGCTGCTCCTGAATCTTATAGGCAAGTCCAGGAATAGCCTGAAGCACAGAAGCCTCCACCGAGTCCCATTGCACTAGTGGACCCTTGGACTGAGGGGAAGTTGATGCTACCTGTGGGGAGGAACCCCACAGGTCCCTACTGTCAGTAGGCAAGGCTGCAGACAGACCAGATACCCCTCTGGAGCTTCACCACCACTAGCCCACATTCCCTTAGGTTGAGCCCTTGGGTGCCGGGGGTTGATTGGACTTATGTGAGGTATCTGATAATGATGGAGGCAGGCAATGTAACTCGTAGTTGGATTCCAGGCAGGGGTCAAGGCAGGCGGCATTACTCCGTGGTCGGATTCCAGGCAGAGTCAAGACATGCAGTGTTACTCATGGTCAGTGTCCAGTCCAAAGGTCAAAGCCAAGGAGGTCCAAGAAAGCAAGGAAGGGGACAAAGCACTCAGGAACTCAGGAAGCAACCCACAGCTCACCAGAAGCAAGGAGACTTATTGCCAAGGTGAAGGCTGGAAGCAGAGACCGCCTTATAAAGATCTGAAGAGCTGATGTCATAAGGGAGGGCTGGCAGCCTTTTCCTGCTGCAGGCCCTTTAAATGTTCAAAGGAGGGCACCCATGCTCCCCTAAAAGGAAGTCCCGAATAGGAGGAAGTTGGCAGCATTCCAGCTGTGGAGGAGGAAACATCAGCTGGTGGCCCAGAGCCACGTGAAAGGAGGGATTTATGTTAGCAGCGGCTCCCTGCCACTGCCAGGGAACCCGGGCTCCCTTTGGCTGTGAGGATAAGAGAAGCCAGTCGAGGGGCTTCGCAGCTGGTGAGCTTAACAACTGAGTGGAGTTTATGTTTTTCTTTACATAATTGGAAAAATATGTACCTTGTTTATTTTTGTTAAGATATGCTTTGTAAAGGGAACTGTGTAAATAATATTCATTTTTTTGTTTAAGAACTATAAATGTCAATTAAGAGAAAATAAAAAAAAATGAGAGCAACAAACTGCGAAATGGAACTATATTCTCAGGAGAATTCCCTCATGGCAGCAAAAAAGTAGAATGAAATGAAATGACATGCTTCTGTAATAGGCAGTAAAGGGTACATTTTTCAGTAAGCCACTCAACGTTCCAGATGTCTGTCTACATTTTAATAAACCGAGTTTAGGTTAATTTTCAGCCACAACCTAGCTGGCTAAGATTGGTTAAAAATAACCTGTTAACTTAACTCATTAAAAGCTAGCCAGCTAACTAGCTAATTAGCAGCTTACTGAAAAATACATTCCTTTCTGTCTAGTTACAAAGGCATATCATGTCATTCTTTCTACTATTTTGTTGCCAGTGATGGGATTAAAGTTCTCTATGTTAGCAAGTTACTCTCTCATTTTTTTAATTTTCTGTTACTTGACATTTATAGCTCATAAACACAAAATAATGTATCTCTCTGAGCTCCTCCCTTTCTTCTCCTCAATTATTAAGCTATTCATCATCCCTATCACCAGCACCATTACTACCGCCATCACTGTGGTCCTGGAATTTATCCTCCTTTTTCTGGAGCCCCAGTGTTGTTATGTTAATATATTATGTTATATTTTTAGACAACTTTCCTGAAACAAAGTTCCAACCCAAACCTTATTTACAACACAAATTACAAGGATACAAAACAATAGTCCTCATCAGAAGAAACGTTTCTGCAATTATAAGGGATCTTTTATCAAGTAGCGATATTTAATCACTGGAAGGGTGAAATATCATGGGGAGAGGAGAGGATTCCTGTAATATATCACCCCTCCCCAAAAAATATCAATTCTTTTTATTTGATTTATTTATTTATTTATTTAAAACTTTTCTATACTGTCGTTAAGAAGGGGTCCGTCCACAACGGTTTACAATAGGGCAATAAATAAGGATGCTGAGATCTATTAATTTACACACGTGCCATAATTTTGATTCGGTACATAGTTTCTTAGTGAAATACTTGATTTGTGATACAGTACTGTCCAGGAGTTATCAGTTTAAAAACAATTCTAACTTTATAAGTGTCAACTTCTCTTCTGGTGAGGAACGAGAAGGTAGAGTAGAAAACAGCTAGAAATATGGCTACATACTTTATTCGTTCATACCTCTCACTTCGCCTGCCTCACTGTTTCCCCTCCTCTGTTTGGTAGGCTTGCTTGAAAAGCCAAGTTTTTCAGCCTTTTCTGAAGGTTTTGTTGTCTTTTTTCAACCTTAACTCTAGTGGCATGGTGTTTCACAGTGTGGGTCCTGCCCAGGATAGTGCTCTCTTACTTGAGTTAGTCTTGATGTCTTAATTGATGGGCTAGTAACGAGTGCTTTATTCGCTGATCTTAGGTTTCTGTTTGGTACGTGTACGCGGGGGGCTGTGTTAAGCCATTCTGCTTTTTCGCTATGTATTAATTTATGTATGATGCAAAGTGTTTTGTATTGTATTCTCTGCTCAACAGGTAACCAGTGTAACTCAGCTAGGGTTTCAGTGATGTGGTCTCTCTTACTTTTGCCAGTCAAAATTCTTGCAGCAGTGTTTTGTAAAATTTGTAGTGCTCTGAGTGAGGTGTATGGTAAGCCTAGTAGTAGCGCATTACAGTAGTCGGTGCTTGCAAAAATCAATGCTTGTAGGATTGAGCGAAAGTTCTTTGACGTTAGAAGTGGTTTGAGTCTTCTGAGTACCATAAGTTTGGCGTATCCTTCTCTAACTTTTAAGGATATATGTTGTTTTAAGCTTAGTTCAGTGTCAATTATAACTCCTAGGTTCCGTACTTTCTCCGCTAGTTCTATCTTTTGGTTGTTTTTGAGTGTGATAGTGTTTTGAATGATCTCTGTCTTTTTGCGTTCTAGATGTAGGAATTCTGTTTTCTCTATTTGATTACTAGCTCCATTTGGTTTAGTAATTGTTTTATGATGTCAAGGTACATGTTAGCGATATTTAATGTTTTTTCAATAGTTTCATCTATGGGAAGTATTAGCTGTATATCATCAGCATATATATAGTGTGTTATGCCCAGCCCGGGAGGTGGACACAGGTGATAGAGACCCAACCGGACCTTCACCTATACCAGCCCTCGTACCCCACAGGTTAAGCCCTTGGGTGCCAGGGCTGTCAGGACTTAGGTGCAGGTCTACAGACAAAGACAATCCTTGAAAGCAGAAGGCAGAGGTGAAATCAGACATACTAGAATTTGAGGCTGGCAGTGGACAGGAGAATCCAGGAACAGGCCCAGAGGTCAGGGCAGGTGGTTTGCAAGAAGAGATGGTGAGCAGGTAAGTGGTCAGGACAGGCGGCAGACAATGCAGAATCCAGGTCAGGCCAAGACAAGAACCAGAAGATCAAACTGAGGGGACGAGGAGCCACAACAGGGACAGGAGTGGGAGCAGGATCACGGAACCAGGAGTCGGATTAGGAGCACATGGAACAGGAGCAGGAACAGGAACACATGGAGCAGGAGAAACCGCAACTCTGAAGCATAGAGTGGGACTGTTTGCTGAGGTAGGGAAGGAGTGGTAAGGCAGGCTTAAATAGAGCCCCAGCCCACGTCATCAAAAGGGGATGCCAGCGCTCCCAGTCACTGACCCTTTTAAACCAGGAGAAGGTGCTCATGTGCATGCCTAGAGGGCCCAGCAGGAAGATGATGTTGGGCTAAGTAAGCACAGCTCCCTGCTGCGAAGGTCAAGTCCCGGGGGTCTTCAGAGAGAAGGAGCCCGCATGTAAAAAATTTGGGGTTCAACTTGATTTTTTTCTCAGCATACCATCCACAAACTAATGGATTGATGGAGCGAATTAGTCACTTAAAATATTTTACGATGTTATGTGATCAGTGTCAGGACAATTGGTCTCACTACTCTTATGGGCTAAGATTTGTCAAATAACCATGTTTACCAGGCCACAGGAACTTCACCCCTTTATTTGGTTTTTTCGACTGCATCCTCGAGTACCATTACGCATTGCTTCAATCTCCTCTCTGCCCAGTGGTCAATCTTGCTACTTGAGAAATAATTAAATTATGGCAGAATACTCATAGACTTTTGCAGCAGGCCACAGCTCATGCAAAAAACAGACAGATAAAAAATGATGACCAGCTCCACAGTTCTCCACATGAAGACAATCCTCGAAGGCAGAAGGCAGAAGTGAAATCAGACCGTACTAGAGGTAGAGGCTGGCAGCAGACAGGAGAATCCAGGAACAGGCAGAGGTCAGGGCAGGAAGTTTGCAGAAGTGATGGTGAGCAGGTAAGTCAGGACAGGTGGTAGACAATGCAGAATCCAGGGTCAGGCCAAGACAAGAACCAGAAATCAAATTGAGGGGATGAGGAACCAGAACAGGGACAGGAGTGGGAGCAGGAATCACGGAACCAGGAGCCAGATTAGGAGCATATGGAACAGGAGCATGAACAGGGAACACACAGAGCAGGAGAGTTAGTGTGGTTAAGTACTTGCAACCTCAGATTACGGATGCCTTCATTAAGGTTTGCTCCGCGATTTGTGGTTCCATTTACCAGTTGAAAGACAACTAGGAAATGTCACATAATACCCAATTACCTTCAACTCTTCGAATCCATGATGTATTCCATGTATCTCTCCTTAAACCCACAATTGTGGTCCTGGCCTACTAGGAAGCCAAAACAATCCTCACCTGCAATATTTGATGATGATACACAATATACTGTGTACAGTTCTGGTCACCGCATCTCAAAAAAGATATAGTTGCGATGGAGAAGGTTCAGAGAGGGACAACCAAAATGATAAAGGGGATGGAACAGCTCCCCTATGAGGAAAGGCTGAAGAGGTTAGGGCTGTTCAGCTTGGGAGAAGAGACAGCTGAGGGGGATACGATAGAGCCTTTAAGATCATGAGAGGTCTTGAACTAATAGATGTGATTCGGTTATTTACACTTACGGATAATAGAAGGACTAGGGGGCATTCATTGAAATTAGCAAGTAGCACATTAAAGACTAATTGGAGAAAATTTGTTTTCACTCAACGCACAATTAAGCTCTGGAATGTTTGCCAGAGGATGTGGTTAGTGCAGTTAGTGTAGCTGGGTTCAAAAACGTTTTGGATAAGTTCCTGGAGGAGAAGTCCATTAACGGCTATTATTCAAGTTGACTTAGGGAATAGCCACTGCTTTTAAACACATCAGTAGCATGGTGTCTTCTTGGTGTTTGGGTACTTGCCAGGTTCTTGTGGTCTGGTTTGTCCTCTGTTGGAAACAGGATGCTGGGCTTAATGGACCCTTTGTCTGACCCAGCATGGCAATTTCTTATGATCTTATGATTATGCAAAAAGGATAAGAAGCAAAGCCTGTATATGTAATGGTTGCCATATCTAGTAATGTTACAATGTATGGACAGATCTTGGATGTTAGGGAAGGAAATATCTGATTTCCTGGAAAGGCTGTGGCCCAGAGGAGAACTCTTGGGAACTCTTAGTAACATTCAAGCTCCTCTACTAATCTGTGAACTCCATCAATGCTTTCTTCTCAAACCTAGGCCAAGGAGACAGAAGAGGGGGACTTGCAGGGAAGGTACTGTGGGTTGGACCTTGCCTGTGCCCATCAATCCCACAGAGTGGCAATGACTGCTGTCAGTGGCGGGATCACGATGGGATGTATGCTCTTTTGCGGCTCCTCCCCATCACGTCGAGCATCCTCGCCGGAAGTTCCCATGCTGAGAGTGGGTACTTTGGAGATGTAAATACCGCCTCTGCTGCACTTCCCTGCCCTCTGCTGGTGCTTTGCTGTTGAGTCTCTTCGCATCTGCCATGACCCCTGCCAGGACTTGGTTTTGGTTTATCTGTAGCCTGCCTTCACCATTGCCTGGATTTGGATTTGGTTGTCTGCTACCTGTCTCGACCCCTGCCTGGATTTGGATTTGGTTGTCTGCTGCCTGTCTCGAACCCTGCCTGGACTTAGATTTGGTTTGTCTGCTGCCTGCCCCAACCCTTGTCTGGACTTAGATATGGATTGTCTGCTTCCTGCCTAAATCTCTGCCTGGACTAGGGTTGGTTGATCTCTCATCTATCTTGTACCCTCGCGGGATCGTTGATTGTCCTGGTGTCGAGCCCCAATGCTACCCTTCAGCCTCCATTCAGTCCTCAGCTTGAAGGTAAGACTGTTACTCTAGTCCACTGGATCCACACATTATAACAGCATGTCAGTTAAAAAAATTATCATTTTGAACTCGAGTAGAACATGTAGTTTATCATTCTTCAAGTTGTGCATGCTGCATAGAATAAAATCATTTTAATCACATTCCAATTTTTGTACTGTATTTCTATCATTAAGGGGGTCAAACACCCATGATAACACCCTAATGCATGCGATAAATTCTGCATCATGAATTTTGAATGCAAATTTTTCATTTGTATTCAAGTGGGAGGGATTTGGGAGGAGTTTGGGCAGAGTAAATGGAAATGAGGGTCAGTTAGCTTGGCATGCGATAGAGTAATACAGAGCCATGCATGTTTTAATGCCCAAAATAACTACACCTTTTTCCTGTGCGTTGTCCCTGTACTACTGTGCGTTACGGCTGAAAATGTTTTTATCATGAATTGGTTCCCGAGGGGAGAAGGGGAAGAAAGAGAGAGATCCTCTGTGGAGGCTCTCTTATATCTAACTTTTTATACCACTGTAAGAGTGGCATTATGAAGTCGGGGTGAAGTTTGGGGATGAATGGATTTTGAGGGGCAGTTTTACACATGCAGTCATATCAATGAACAGCACAGTTACCATCAGTGAAGATTTAATGTGATTTGGAGTAATTAAAGGTGAAAGAACAGTAGATTTGTACCATGTTATCTCTACCTTGTTTGATGCACGCTCTACCTAGCTGCAATCAATCTATGTAGAGAGAACATTGAACAAATCTATTCTTTTTTCACCTTATTAAATCTTCACTATTGGTAACTGTGCTGTTCATACTTAATGACTGCGCATGTAAAACTGCCACCACCAAAACCCAAACCTGAATTACTAGTGCCCCCTCTTACAGTGGTATAAATAGTTAACTTTTTTGGTGAGTTTCTCTCTCTCCCCCCAGCAGCCTTGCATGTTGTGGTAATATTTTACCACACAGGTGGGAAGAGAGAAAGATAGAGAGAACCCATCTATAAGGTCCTTGTAGTAGTAAGCTATTTATATCTCTCTAGGAGGACCATCTAATAACTTGAGGTGAGGTTTAGGTAGCAGTGGAGGGGTTAGGGAACACTTTTACATGCAGAATGAGACGTACAAACTGAACAGTATACTCTTGAGAAGATTTGATGTCCTTCGGACTGAGGAAACTCATACAAAGTTGAGATTTGTACAGTGGTCTCTCATCTTTGTGTGAGTTTTCTCACTCCGAAGGACATTCAATCTTCACAAGAGTGTACTGTTCTGTTTGTACATCTCACTCTGCATGTAAAAGTGGCCCCTAACCCCTACAATACTACCTAAACTTCACCTCGAGTTACTAGGCGGGCCTCCGATAGTAGCATAAATAGCTGCTTATTATGATACCAGCCCAGAGTCTCTCTCTCTCTCTCTCTCTTTCTCTCTCTCAAAACAGAATTTTGAAAAAAAAATCACAATTGCATCATGGGCCTATCATACAGCTTAACACAATTGAAAAAGGTATAGTCACTTTCATCATTATAGCTTCACAAAGCCTGGACTCCTCCCCTTTTAAAAATTTGCATTGCATTATGGCACTTATCGTGTGTGTGTTAAGTCATTTTCACACGTCTTAAGGTATTTTTTGCATGTGAAAATGCGTTAATGCATGCAAAAATGACATAATGCGATTTGAAAAATGACCCTATATCTTTGCTATTTTTAAAACAAAATGATGAATCTAGGCCTAAGTTTGTCGAGATTGGGCTATTATAACACTGTTTATAAAGAACTTCCTGATGTAACAATCTAAGGGGCTGATGCAATAAAGTGCATCCAGCCTAGTGCACAGGTTTACACGTGGTTGGACAAGCATTTTGGACATGCTAGACTAGCACCCGATGCAATAAGGAGATTAGCGCATCCAAAACATGCACCCAAACACATGCGCAGCAGAAAGTGCCCATCACATGTAAATTTCATGTAGATAAGGCTATTAACCCCCCCCCCCCCCCCCCAGTGCAGAAAATCACTGGGCACCCAACACACATGTTTTAACGCAGCAAATTTAGCAACCACTGCGTAGGTGGCATAAAGTCAATCCATGAATCAAAAGTTCATGAGAAGTTAAAAAATATGGTCCTCTGCAGTTCTTCCTACTTAGTATTGTCGAGACACTTAAATTTACTGCTTGCTGTGTTGAAAAATAAATGTATATTGGCTTCATTAAAAAAAAAAATCTTCTGGACATACAATTTAGATGCCCATAGCATGACGTGCTAAGCTATAGGCATCTTCAGCAACCTTAGTAAAATTGGCCAGAAAAAGCGGGATAAAAACGGACGCTCATATTTTTCACCCATTGCAATTGTGGTTGCCCGATGCTTTTGAGTGCTAGGGATGCATAGTTCTCCCCTAGTGCATCCTTGTTTTTATACAGCTCTTTATTTACATACTGCATGAGGCACCCAGGGGATGTGGCTGTGTGCACGTTTGGAAATCAGGCATTCAATGCGAACGCTTGTTTTGAATGTGCATCTTATTGCATCAGGCCCTAATCTTTTATAACTCATACAGAATGCAAATGCTTGAATAATCATGGGGCACACCTGTGTGATCATATTGCACCTGTTCTTGAATCACTTCACTGTCTACCTGTAATGTGTTTTATAAGGTTTTAAATATCCAGGCTCCATTATGCATCACATTAGAACTGAAGGTCTACCATTCTTCCCATATGTTCAGAATTGGTGTGTCGGACCTTTTAGATGTTCCATCAGTAAAGTTTGTCCATTAGGTTGAGGTGCAAGAGAGAGCTTTTTCAGTGGCTGATCCCAGCCTATGGAACAGACTGCCTGCTCAATTGTGATCATTCCATGCTTCAGTGCATTTAAAAAACAATTAAAAGCGTATTTATGTATGCATTTTGTTCTTGATATTATGGTGTGATCTGGATACTGCTATTGGTTCTGGTCATTGTTATGATGTCTGACTTTTATGATTTGTTTTTAATATTATATGTGGTGTTTCTGTTAAATGCCTTGAATATGGAGCGTGCAAGAAATGTCTTATTATGATTACTAATATTATTTCTGTCTGCCATATTTTTACTGAAAAATCCAACTATTTTATTGACATTTTACTGCTGCCATTTTGTTAACAGCTGGACATATTATGGGAAACTCACCCTTTTAAGAAACAAGGAGGAAAACTTTCAAATAACTGTTCATGTCCCCATATATGCATGTATATGGGCAGGTAAAAGTCTACTCCTGTATTTTATAACCTGCATGTATATAATTACACTAGGGATGTGAATCGTTTTAGGACGATTAAAATTATCGTCCGATAATTTTAATATTGTCTTAAACCGTTATGGAACACAATACAATACAGATTCTAACGATTTATCGTTATAAATCGTTAGAATCGTGAGCCGGCACACTAAAACCCCCTAAAACCCACCCCCGACCCTTTAAATTAAATCCCCCACCCTCCCGAACCCCACCCCCAAATAACTTAAAAATCCAGCGCGGTCCAGCGGCGGTGCAGCGGTCCGGAACGGGCTCCTGCTCTGAATCTTGTCGTCTTCAGCCGGCGCCATTTCCAAAATGGCGCCGAAAAATGGCGGCGGCCATAGACGAAAAAGATTGGACAGCGGAGGTCCTCCGGACCCCGCTGGACTTTTGGCAAGTCTCGTGGGGGTCAGGAGGCCCCCCACAAGCTGGCCAAAGTTCCTGGAGGTCCAGCGGGGGTCAGGGAGCGATTTCCCGCCGCGAATCGTTTTCGTACGGAAAATGGCGCCGGCAGGAGATCGACTGCAGGAGGTCGTTCAGCGAGGGTTCCGGCGCCTCGCTGAACGACCTCCTGCAGTCGATCTCCTGCCGGCGCCATTTTCCGTACGAAAACGATTCGCGGCGGGAAATCGCTCCCTGACCCCCGCTGGACATCCAGAAACTTTTGGCCAGGTGGGGGCCTCCTGACCCCCACGAGACTTGCCAAAAGTCCAGCGGGGTCCGGAAGGACCTCCTGCCGTCCAATCTTTTTCGTCTATGGCCGCCGCCATTTTTCGGCGCCATTTTGGAAAATGGCGCCGGCTGAAGACGACAAGATTCAGGAGCAGGAGCCCGTTCCGGACCGCTGCCGTTCCGGACCGCCGCTGGACCGCAGGTTATTTAAGTTATTTGGGGGGGGGTTCGGGAGGGGGGGGATTTAATTTAAAGGGTCGGGGGTGGGTTTTAGGGGGTTTTAATGTGCCGGTTTTTCGATTTTTCGATTTTCGATTTTTAACGATTTTTTCACGATTTTCACGATATTTTACCCCCCCAAACGGCAACAATACGATTCCTCCCCCTCCCAGCCGAAATCGATCGTTAAGACGATCGAGGACACGATTCACATCCCTAATATACACAGGTTATAAAATACATGCAAATGTATGCTGCAACATGACAGCACATGAAAACAAGCACACAAAAACATATTGCACTTATCTGGATAAGTTCTGATTTATCCGGCTAAGTAGAAGCAAAGCCACTACTTAGCTGAATGTCTTAAAAGTGCTACTTATTTGATTAAGTCAGATAGCTGGATAAACAGAGCTTTTTAGACTTAGGTCATCTGACATAGCTGGATGAGTAGCGCTTTTAAATTTATCCAGCTAAGTGTACTGCAACTGCTATGTCCACTTAATTTTACATTTAACTATAAATATAAACATGGAAGATTTTATATTTATTTATATTTGTGTCCTGTAAATTGGGTTTTACGCTAGTAAGTTGGAAGATTTTCGATCATGTGCACAGCAATGCAATTAGCAGTTTTACCAATTAGTTTACCAATTCACTCAGTCCATATGCAGGTCATCAAGATCCTCCTCGATTTTCAGCCTCAACTCCCCCATTTCAATTAGACCCCCCCCCCCCCCAGCCAGTATTTCACCTTTAAGATACGATCACTTACTGCAGGTATAGAGCAGGTATAAATACAGTATATGCGAATAAGCTGCCAAATCTGCTTGTGTAAATTAAGAACATAAGAATTGCCATACTGGGTCAGACCAAGGCTCCATCAAGCCCAGTATCCTGTTTCCAACAGTGGCCAATCCAAGTCATAAGTATCTGGCAAGTACCCAAACATTAAATAAATCTCAAGCTACTATTGATTAAGTAATAGCAGTGTATGGATTTTTCATCTAGGAATTTATCCAAATCTTTTTTAAACCCAGTTACACTAGCTGCCGTAAACATATCCTCTGGCAATGAATTCCAGAGCTTAACTATGCGCTGAGGGGCCGATTTTAAAAGTTACACGCGCAGGGTACATTTGTGCGCGCCAACCGGCGTGCACAAATGTACACCCGATTTATAACATGCGCACGCTGCCGCGCGCATGTTATAAAATCGGGGTTGGTGAGCACAAGGGGATGCACACTTGTGCACCTTGCGCATTCTGAGCCCTAGGGGAGGCCCGATGGTTTTCCCCGTTCCTCCAAGGCCGCTCTGAAATCGGAGCGGCCTTGGAGGGACCTTTTTTTTTGGTCCCCTCCACCTTTCCCTCCCTTCCCCTTTCTAACCCACCCCCCAGCCCTATCTAAATCCCCCTCCTACCTTATTTTTGTCGAGTTACGCCTGCCTCTGGCAGGCGTAACTTGCGTGCGCTGGCCAGCTGCCGGCCAGCTGCCAGCGCACCATGCACCAGCACAGGCTGCTCCCCGCCCTGGACCGCCTCCAGACTGAAGCCATGCCTACGGCCCCACCCCCGGACCTCCGCCATGCCCCTGACCAAGCCCCGGACCACCCCCTTTTCAAAGCCCCGGGACATACGCGTGTCCCAGGGCACGCGCAGGGGTAGGTTTTTGGGGTTGTAACCCTTTAAAAATCTACCCCTGAGTGAAAAATAATTTTCTTCGATTTGTTTTAAATGAGCTACTTGCTAACTTCATGGTGTGCCCCCTAGTCCTTCTATTATCTGAGAGAGTAAATAACCGATTTACATTAACCTGTTCAAGTCCTTTCATGATTTTGTAGACCTCTATCATATCTCCCCTCAGTTGTCTCTTCTCCAAACTGAACAGCCCTAACTTCCTTAGCCTTTCCTCATAGGGCAGCCATTCCATGCCACTATCTTTCTGGTTGCCCTTCTCTGCACTTTCTCCAGTGCAACTATATCTTTTTTTAGATGCAGCGACCAGAATTGCACACAGTATTCAAGATGCGGTCTCACTATGGTGCGATACAGAGGCATTATGACATCCATCATTTTATTTGCCATTCCCTTCCTAATAATTCCTAACATTCTGTTTGCTTTTTGATTGCCACAGTACCACTAATCCGACGATTTCAATCCTCTATGATGCCTAGATCTCTTTCTTGGGTGGTAACTCCTAAGATAGAACCTAACATATAGGGTTTTTTCCCTATATGTATCACCTTGCACTTGTCCATGTTAAATTTCATCTGCCCTTTGAAAGCCCAATCTTCCAGTCTCGCAAGGTCCTCCTGCAATTTATAACAATCCTCTCGAGATTTAACTACTCTGCATAATTTTTTGTCATTCGCTAATTTGATCACCTCAGTCATCATACCACTTTGTAGATCATTTATAAATATATTAAATAACACTGGTCCAGCACTGTTTACCTTTTTCCACTGTGAAAATAGACCATTTCATCTTATTCTCTGTTTCCTGTGTTATAGCCAGCTTGTAATCCACAAAAGACATCGCCTCCTATCCCATGACTTTTTAGTTTTCTTAAAAGCCTCTCAAGTGGGACTTTGTCGAACGCCTTCTGAAAATCCAAATACACCACATCTACTAGTTCACCTTTGCCCACATGTCTGTTCACCCCTTCAAAATATGTAGGAGATTTGTGGGGGAGCAGACTGGGAGGGAACTTTCATATATCCCTACTTACCCTTCCTCTTTTCCCCTTTTCCCCTTTCCTCCCTGACCCCTAAACTAACCCGGTCTATCTTCATTTTTCTTGTTGATGAACTTACCCACTCCTCTGAGCAGGAGTAAGTTCTGTGCACTTGCACCTGCTGGCTGCCGGCTGCCAGCACACGCTTTCCCTAATGGCCACTCTCCCAGTCGGATCCCGTCCCGCCCCACCCTGCTCACACCCTGAAAAGATCCTGGAAGTGCTGGGATTCTGAAAGCGGTGGGCCGAGGGCCATTTTGAAAATGCACTCAGCTCGTCCACACACATATCTCCCCATTTCGGTGCGTGCAGGGTTTTGAAAATTTGGGCTTATATATCTGGTAGTGACTTACAAGGCAATGATTAAAACTCTTGATAAGGTGTGGGGAATTTTTATTTTTATTTTTTTTTAGTGTGAAAGTGTCAGCTGCCTATAAATTAAAGGATGAGCTAGGGGTGAGAAGGTTGGGAAATACAAACACACAAACTTCTGTTTTTTGCCTGCCTTTCTGACTACCTCTTTATTACAAACACGCAAAACTCCTGGTTTTTGCCTGCCCTTTGACTAGCTATTCAATATAGACACACAAACACACTAAATAATATACCCCAATAGTTTTATTTCTCCCCAATACTTTTAAGTTTAAAAATTTTCCAAAGCAGTACTTACTGATTCTTTGTAGCCACCAGCAAGGTGATCCTCTCCTCTCAGTGCTCCCACTGGATTGCTTATAAAATAGCAACTTACACGCGTAAATGTTGGCCCTGCCCAGGAAAACCCCTGGCCTGCCCCTTTTTTATATGTGCAGATTTGCTCATGAACCCTTACTTAATGCAAGCATGTTTGAGGTTTATAAAATAGTATGTGCTATTTACACATATAAGCTGATTTTTACTCACAAAACTGTTAAAAATTCACCTTTGAGATTAGGCCCTCAATTCCTGAGTGATGCAACCTCACAGAGCACTGTTGATTGGCCCTATCGCTCATGACATTTTAACCAAAGTGAAATTATTTTTAAGGACATGTCATTTTTTTCTTTATTGATTTTATTTTTAGTGTCCGTCAGTAAATTTTATTGACAGTTGGCAAAACGGGAGCCAATGTAGCTTTTTAACCATTGGCCCCTCCCCTAGCTTTTGCTTTATAGAAGGGCTCAAGAATTGCTATTTATCATGCATTGGTCATTGAACATAATGAGAGATTTTAAAAGCCCAGCGCACAGCAAAATCAGGAGATAATGCACAAGTTGGGCTTGCAACACCCACCAACTTAAAAAAAAATGCCCAGATGCGCATGTTTCAATGTAAACCGATGTGATTTGTATGTCATACAGAAACACCGGTATATAAAAATTAAAAATAAATAAATAAATGTGTCTCCTGCTGCGTGCACATCTCAAAGTTATTAAAAAGGGGCACACTATGGACATGGTCTGGGCGGGACAGGGGCACTTAGGGACGTGTCCAAGAGATGTGCAAGTTAATGTGCAACTGGATGCACGCCCAGATCCCCTGCTATGTAAGTTTACTTCTGCTATGGAAGAGGTGTAAGTTTCAAAAAATATAAAACTAGCCATACTTGAGCAGTTTTAAGCATCTGGGGTAACTGGGGGAAGTGTAAGCAATTCATCCAGGGAGGTTTAGAAGGACTAGCTGTTAACTGGGTGAACTGGTGGATGAACTAGTTAAACTGGCAGTGGCGTGGATGCACTCCCCTTTTAAAATTCCCCAACTTAGACATATAAGCAGGATTTACACTCATAGGTGCATGCCCACTTAAAATTGGGCGCACATGTGTATGCCATCAGGCTATTTTATAACATGTGTGCATATGCACGCACAATTTATAAATGGCGATGTATCTGGGTGCGTGCCATCGCACATGTGCCAATGTGCGCCCACACTCCGGTATAAAAGTTACCATCAATATATATAGAATATCTAGCCAAGGCACCTCTTTGTAGCACTAATAAGTACCTAAGAACATAAGAAGATAAGAACCTCTAACTCTCTATTTTGTAGCACTAGTAAGTACCTAAGAACATAAGAAGATAAGGAGACAAGAACCTCTAACTCTCTATGCACATATATTATTTTGCACATATATTCACATACTTTGATTACTTTAGTGTGGCTCTGGTGGTTTTCAAAGCTAAGCATTCAACTTTTCTAATTGATGTCTAATCACAAATGCCTGTCAGATATAACCATTTATCAAGGTTCTGCTGTTCTAAAGGATCTTATAATTACATTATGTAGCTTTATTTTCATTTTAAATTGCAAACCTTTGTGGTACAATCATAATGAAAATATATTGGTATAGTACATTGGTGAGTTTTATTTTTTTCAAATGGCCTTCAGTCTTCTTTTTCTCAAAGAGACCAGTGGAAAGCAGCTTAGAGTTCAGATTTGCTTTGAAAGCATCTTTTGTTTCAAAACTAATTTTATCCTTGTGATAGAGACTGCTTTTGTAGTGTGTTGAATGTGATACTGAGTAATTGTTTATCATGGCTATGTACTACAGAGGTAGTCTAAGCTGAAAAAAATCTCAATTTTTTTCCAGTGTAATATAAACACTTTTGGCACATTCTTTAGAAAAACATACAAAAAAAAAAGGATTTTAGAACTGGAAAAAAGTGATGATTTGCTCAAATTCAATATTTAGAGAAATTGGTAGGCAATAGATATTCAACAGAGTATAGCAATTAGAAATAATGACCTGTTAAAACCATTTGTAAGAGGCCATAGATATTGAGGGAAGATCTCAAAGCCATTTCCATGTCTAAAACAATGTGTTATGGGAAGAAATGGACTTTTATAAAATTGCCTGCCTGATGTGCAGTTAAACTT
>NW_021821512.1:0-61851 GCF_901001135.1 Rhinatrema bivittatum
TTGTGCATTTCCATACACATTTGTATTCATAGAACAAGGGTATTAGCTAACACCCAGGTTAATGTGCATTTAACACAAGTGATAATACTAATGCTGCTCATTAGTAAACAGCCCCTGAAGCAAACGTATTAAACTGCAATCCTGGTGGGCCACAAACTAGTCTGGTTTTCAGGATAGCCATAATGAATATGTATAAGATATGTGACAAGGGTATCTGTCTCCATGAGCATATATATTCTCTGGATTGAGCAGCACAAGGACTTTAAGTGACTTAATATTGACAAGATGCTTTTAAGTTCCTTGCAGGGAAAATATCCATCAATTATGACAGTCCCTTATTGAGATAAAAAGGATTTATAGCAAGAAAACTTGCTGAGAAACAGCAGTGAAAGCAGAATAAATGTTCACTGCTCTTCAAAGCCTCCCCTCCCCCTTCTGAGGACAGCCTAGCTTTGATGTTGCAGGAAGTAAGTTGGACCAATGGGAGCCTCAGAACTACCCAGGAAGCAAGGAGGATTCTGACCAATGGGGAGAGAGGAAAAGAAGAGACAAGGGCTTCTGCTGAAAGGAAAGAACAGAAGGAACAGGGAGCTGGCAGTGAAAGGAGACAAGGAACTGGCTCTAACCTCAGGGATGTGAGCTACACCAAGAAGAACACTGCTGAGCACCACTGAAAGTGAAAGAATCTCTCAACAGATGACAGGGTTGAGCTGGGAATAAACTCCTCCCTTGCTGTCTTTCTGTAACCGTCTCTTTTTAGTCAGTAAGGAGGTCCAGACAACTGATCCGTAAAGATAGACTTTTATTGCCAGCAAGATGCAGCTAAGACAAAGGCTCAGTACAACTGCATGCCCCTCCCCTCCAGGAGCAGACTCTTATGCACTTTACAGTTCTTATCTTTTACACATGCGTTCTAAGCATTGCTGAGCAAGCATATTCCGGCTGAAGGGGCTACTGACCCCCTCCCTAGACACCCTGGAACTTTCGTGAAACTTCTCCCATGTTCTGCAGGAGAGGCTGCTGGGACTTGCAGTTCTGGAAAGGAATTCGCGAGTCTGCAGTAATACAGCCCATCACATAATACATCCATTGTTCTAATCTAGGTTACAGCAGTGAAAGCTTATCAGAGAATAAGAACAGCGAAGCCAAAAAATGAAAATGTGCAATGTGCTGACAGAGAGTTTCTCAATGTCCTAATTACAGCTGTATTGCAGACTGTAAGTAAACCCGTCATGAAGCAGGGAATTCTGGTACATGAAGTCCTTTGTCAGGTTGAAGCGTTCAGACCCCTTCATTCCCCCCTTTGATACTTATCATTCTTTATGAAAAGTATCACACCATCACAACGCAACTGTGGAGCTGAAAGAAACAGAAACAAGAAAAATTAGCAATTTGAGTTCTCAGGGGGCCCTAATTTCCCAAACAGTCCGATGGTTTCTTCACGGGTTTGAGACGGATGGGCCCTAATGGCTCCACCCCCCTTTGTAGCCCGAACTTGTCATGTATGGGAAGATGGCCCAGGATAAAACATGAGGATGGTTAAACAGGTTCTATAGGCTCAGAGGAATACATGTACAGTGACAGAAGCTGCGTGGCGGTTTTGCATTCAGCAATGTCCTTCATCACCTGACGAAGGCGGTTTGAGCAAGAAAGGAATAATTCAGGGTCCTAAAAAACAAAACAGAATTAAACTGGCTGGGATAACAAACAAGCTCTTAAATCCATCGATCATGGAAAACCAACCACGGAATCCATTGGTCCAGTCCCAAGCACTATTCCATTGCTGGACAGGGACGTGTGCCATCTTGACCATGCGATCAGTGATGTCTTGGATAACCTTGTTTTGGTCATCTACCTGTAAACAACAATTGGAGAGATTAAATGTTCCACAAACCCTCCTTCCTGGGCCAGAGGATAATCTAAAACCAATCTATTCTGGTACACTGCAGTCATAATTTTGGTATTTTGTTTTGCCCAGAGTTTAAGAGCGAAAGCAGTCGTTGGTGATGAGCTCCAGGACTGCCTGAAGCCTGATGATTCGATGCAATTAATACTGCTTGGAAGGGTTCCCGAGTTGCCCCTTTTTGCTGCTTCATCTGCTCTCTGATTTCCTTGACAATAGGGTTTGATTTCCTGGTGTGTGCTTTGCAATGCATTACAGCCACCTTGCGAGGTAGCCAAACTGCGTCTAGTAATTCACGTACTTCTGATGCATTGTTCAATTGTTTTCCCTCTATAATGCTCCATGCACTTGAATTGTAAGAAAGGCATATTTAGAGTCTGTATAGATATTTACAGTTTTCCTTCTGCCAACTGCAGAGCTCGAGTAAGGGCAATTAGTTCAGCTTTTTGTGCAGACGTTCCTGGGGGAAGAGGTTGAGCCTCAACGATTTCATCTTCGGATACAACAGCATATCCAGCAGAACGTATCTCATGAATGATTTGGCTGCTCCCATCAGTGAATAAAGTCCAAGCTCCTTGCCAGGGTTGATCCCTCAGGTCTGGTCTACTGGAATGTATTGTAGTCATGACTTCTTCACAGTCATGGGCAACTGGTTCAGGTGCCGGCATAAGAGTGGCCGGGTTCAAGTTTTTGCTGTCTTGTATTTGAATTTCAGGAGTTTCACATAACAGAGCTTGATACTTTACAAGACGTGAATTAGTCATCCATTTTGGCCCATGAGTTTCTAGTAGTCCTTGGATAGTATGAGGAGTTGTTACGTTCAAGGTTTGTCCAAAAGTTAATTTGACTGCTTCTGGAATTAGTAAGCATGCAGCCGCAATGCTTCGAAGACAACCTGGCCATCCTTTTGCAACATTGTCCATTCCTTTTGACAGATATGCAACAGGTCGTTCCTATGATTCTAGAGTTTGAGTCAATACCCCAATGGCCATTCCTTTCTTTTCATCGACGAATAGATGGAATGGTTTCATTACATCTGGCAATCCTAAAGCAGGTGGTTCAATTAAGGCTTCTTTTAGTTGACGTAAGCTTGCCAGTTCGTTTCCTTCCCATTGGAAGGGTTGAGATTCTGCCTCTTTACCCCGCAACTTGTCGTACAGGGGTTGGGCCATAACAGCATAGTTAGCAATCCACAGCCTACAGTATCCTGCAGCTCCAAGGAACACCCGGAGCTCTTTCTTGCAAGTGGGTACAGGTTGATCTCTTATAGAACTGGTGCGAGAAATCCCCAGACATCGGGTTCCTCCACGTATTTGGAAGCCTAAATACTCTACTTCCAATTCACAGATTTGCGCTTTCTTTTTACTTGCACGATACCCTTTTGAGTACAACGTCTTTAGCAGCTGAAGAGTGGATACCGCACATTCGAGGTACGTCTCTCGAAACAACAGAAGGTCATCCACGTATTGTATGACTGGCCCATACTTTACTTGATACATCTTTAAATCTTTTGCCAGTTGCTCACCGAACAGCGTAGGTGAGTGCCTAAACCCTTGAGGCAACCGTGTCCATGTGTACTGCTGCTTTACTCCAGTATCTGCATCTTCCCATGTGAAAGCAAAAATCTTTTGACATTCCTCCGCCACCGGGACGGAGAAGAAGGCATCTTTGAGATCAATGACACTGTACCACTTTGATGCAGGAGAGACTTGAGCCAAGATTGAATATGAATTTGGCACGAGGGCTACTAGATCTTCTACTTGACTATTCACTTTTCTTAAGTCTTGTACTGGTCGATAGTCATTAGATCCAGGCTTCTTTACTGGCAACAAAGGGGTGTTCCAAGCAGATCGGATTCGCCGAAGAATGCCCAAATCATACAGTCTTTGCAGGTGTATCTGGATTCCTTGTCTGGCCATATATGGAATGGGGTATTGAGGTTGATTAATCACCTGTGCATTCTGTTTCATCTCTATCCATATGGGGGTAGCGTCGATAGCTATTCCTCCCGGGTTCTGTTCGAACCATACTTGGGGTACACTATCCATCAGTTGTCTTCGTTTTTGTTGAGGGGGGTGTTGTTTTCATATCGATGTTCGATGGTTCGTTCGACTATGGGAAGATGTAGTCTCCATTCTTCTTGGAGGGGACAGATGAGTATCACTGGATGGTCCCCGAAGGAGGCTTTAACTTCCCCTGTTGGTTGAAATCTCAATGTGGTCTGAGGCTTACACAGCAGGTTCCATCCGATAAGGGATACCATGGTCCCACCTACTTGTATACTTCATTCTTTCTGCAGAGGGGCAGTGAGTACCTGACCTGAGGCACCCACTATAGAAACAGTCTCTTTCGTCGGGGGGGCCGATTGGTGCAGTCATGACAGATCGTTGGCCTCTGAGTCCAACAGGCCCCTGATTTTTGTTGTGTTACCTCGTGGATCTCCACCAGAGGGTCAGTGGGGATTCTTCCCTCCCAGTCTCTTCAGGCTGTATGCTCCTTGTCGCCTCCCCCGCCATCTGCCAGTGGGGGTTGTCCGATCTCCTTCCTCCTCGGCCCCTTTGTGTCGGTGCAGGTCCATTTTTGTCGTTAGTATTCACTGCAGGGCTCCCGTATTTCTTTTGCCATTCTTCACAGTCTCTCTTCCAATGGCCTTCATTTTTGCAGTACGCACACTGATTCTTTCCCAAAGGGGGGGTCTTGTTCCCCCTCCTCTTCGCGGTCTGCCATTGTCTTGGCTCCTTCCCGTCCGCGTGTCCTCGAGAGCGGCGGCTAACAGTCACTTTCTCCTTCATGTCTCTACTTGCTTCTCTCTTTTCTCTTCCACTTCTCTATTTCCACATACTTGGTCTGCTATAGCTTTTAACTGGCTGAGGCTCATGCCCTCAAAGCCTTCGGCCTTCTGCAGCTTCTTTCGGATGTCGGGTCTCTATTATTAAGTTCCTGGTTGCAGGGACGGGCCCTTTTCTTCTCTTCCTGATCCCTGTTCCCATACATCTCAAAATACGATGAAAAGATCACAGTCCATCTGGAAATTGAATAGGTGACCTGCGCCTGGAGGCAAATCAGTTCTGACGAGGCTGAGAAGCTGCAAAACATTGCTTCCTTCATACTTGTAAGTTTGGCATTGGGTTAATTCAATAAAGTAAACCTGGATCTGCAGGCAAGGATCCAAGGGGGGCGCTTTAGGTGTGCAGGAGTGATGATCAAACCCTTGGAAGCCTTGTATCAATTACATTGCAAACACTAAGAACATATGGTAATAGCCAGAGCCCAGCCCCCACCAGTGGTAAAAGAACATAATTGCAATATATATATATATGTGTGTGGGGGCCACTACTTTATCATTTGGGCCGACTCATATTTGCTCTTGTTCCTAATCTTGCATAGTGGCCCCTTCTCTTGCCCACAACTTCCAATAATCCTTATCTTGCGCCTGCCACTGAATCAAAATTTTTAATATTAAGTCTTTGTTTTCTCCGGTTTTTTTTTTTTTTTTTACAAACGGCATCCTGTAATTCTCACAGTCAGCGCTGCACATGCTTGGCTGTCTTATCTTGCCAGTTCCTTAAAACAGGGAGTAGCTCTGCATATTTAACTACTGCTAGCCAAAGAAGCAACAAGAAAAACTTTAACAAAGAACCCATTCTTAATCATTTCTCTAAATTTCCCAGAGACAGCTTCAAAATAAACTGCGTCAGCAAAAGGGAGTTCATACTTTATCATGCGTTCCAATGTAACTTTTAAATAACAGATAATATATATGAGACAAGCATTGAAACGCACAGCCATGTTGAATGCACTACGCACTGGCTCAACGTCTTTTTTTTTTTTTTTTTCCTCTGGCTCGATTCCCTCCTCTCTCCTGTAATTATCTCTGCCGTTAACCCTTAACTGCCATCAAGTTCTAAACTTCAACACCAGTAAATGCATTCTCCAGTAATCAAATCAGTATTTTAACTTAACACTGTACATTAATTTGTTGTATAGTAGTCTTGTGCAGCATCTGTAAACCAAAATCTCTTCTTATTAGGGTTTAAAACAATTAAAAACAAAAAATCCCTGGTACATGTGCTTGCAATTCACAGATAGCAGTTACATACATTACAATCCTTAATTAATAATGGGGACTTCCAGTTCCCCATTTTGTGCGCCTGAGCCACCATTACGAGGGCAGCTCCCTCCACTAACTTCTTTGCCCACGACGGAGGATTCTCAATGACTGCAATCCAAGCAGTTATGTACGGTATATCCTCAGGGCAACCCGGATTCCCTTCTTCACTAACTATTTTCTGGACCCTCGTGGCCGTTTGGAAATCGAAAGTTCCTACCGGAGGCCAATTTACACACAAACTGGGCCACCTATGGGTGCATCGTTGAATCATTCCGGGTTTAGTACATTTATGTCTATCGAACACTTCCCTATAGTGTTCCGTCATGACTTTTAATGGAGTCGAACCGCCCCCTCCCATCAGGATAGAATTCACAGACAAAGGAGGGAAGGGAAGACGGATAGGTAAGGGGTCCGTATCCGTCAGACACAAAAGGGTCACTTTCACACAACAAGAAACCTATTCCCACTATCGTATGCGTTACTTCTTTTTCCTCTTTTTATGCGCGTGGCTTTCGGAATGCAATTCCTACCAAACCACCGCTTGGGGTGTGATCAAAGCCCCCTCGGTCCCCTCACGGATGGACCGGTTATTTGCTACTCTTTTAGCTATTCTTCACTTTTCCCATCATTCCCATAATACTCGCCTGCAGGGTTCTTCCGAACATCATGAAAGCCTTCTTCCCGGATCACCAGCCCAAAGGTCTCAGAGGATCTCCGTGGAATGACCCCCTCAGATACCTGATCACTGAACTCAGCGGTGGCCACTCACCAGGCAAGTCTGGGGGATCACTCCGCCACAAAATCCCCTGGACCAACTGGGGGGCTAAAATAGCGTCCCCGGTACCTCCTGGCTGAGGCTCGCCAAATGTAACCGTCTCTTTTTAGTCAGTAAGGAGGTCCAGACAACTGATCCGTAAAGATAGACTTTTATTGCCAGCAAGATGCAGCTAAGACAAAGGCTCAGTACAACTGCATGCCCCTCCCCTCCAGGAGCAGACTCTTATGCACTTTACAGTTCTTATCTTTTACACATGCGTTCTAAGCATTGCTGAGCAAGCATATTCCGGCTGAAGGGGCTACTGACCCCCTCCCTAGACACCCTGGAACTTTCGTGAAACTTCTCCCATGTTCTGCAGGAGAGGCTGCTGGGACTTGCAGTTCTGGAAAGGAATTCGCGAGTCTGCAGTAATACAGCCCATCACATAATACATCCATTGTTCTAATCTAGGTTACAGCAGTGAAAGCTTATCAGAGAATAAGAACAGCGAAGCCAAAAAATGAAAATGTGCAATGTGCTGACAGAGAGTTTCTCAATGTCCTAATTACAGCTGTATTGCAGACTGTAAGTAAACCCGTCATGAAGCAGGGAATTCTGGTACATGAAGTCCTTTGTCAGGTTGAAGCGTTCAGACCCCTTCATTTCTACTCATGGGGGAATTCTGCGCAAAAAAAACCTTAAAATTCTGCGCACAAAAACTTAAAATTCTGCAAAATTCTGCAAACTTTATATTGATCAAAATAACACAATTTACATGACTGTCTTTAAGTAATTACATTTTAATTTAATACAGAAAGAAGTTATTACTTAAAGATGTAGAATTTTAAATATTTTGAGCAGAATTTCCCTAGAAATTCACTGTAAGAGTGTCCTTTCCACTCACTCTGCCTACACCCCTGGCCACTTTGCCCTCTCAGGCCCCAACTCCTCCACCTACCAGTATCTGTCCCCTCCACCTCTAGGCTCAGCCCCTTCCACTCTATTGCCAGTCCCAGAGTTGACCCCGTTCTCAGTACTGCCTCTCACATAGACTCCCTCTGTCCTTCCCTCTCTCACACACATGCTCACTCTCTCTAATACACACACACACACACCCTTATACAGTCTCCCTCTCTCTTTCACACACACACACACATCCCCTCATACAGGGACCTCTTTCTTGCATGCACACCCACACAAGCTCCCTTTCTCTCTCACACATACATCCTCATACAGGCTACCTATGTTTCTCTCTCACACACCCTTTCTCTCTCACACACCCTTTCTCTCTCACACACCCTTTCTCTCTGACACATACATCCTCACACAGGATCTGTCTCACACATACACAATCCCTTCACATAGGCTAGAACCCTCACATACACACGATCCCTTTTTCATACACACGAGCTCCCAATCTCTCACACACATACACACTCCTTCACAATCTCCTCATATAGGCTCCCTCTCTCTGAAACCCACACTCAAGCATCCCCCTTCTCTCTTACCTCCCATGCTCTCTCTCACACCCTCCTGCTCTCTCTCACCCTCACCTCCCCCACACCCCCTCCCCCACACCCCCTCCCTCACACCCCCTCCCTTCATATAGGCTCCCTCTCTTTGAAACCCACACTCAAGCATCCACCCATCTCTTACTTCCCATGCTTTCTCTCACGCCCTCCTGCTCTCTCGCCCCTTCCCCTCTCCTCTCTCACATACATACACACATTCTCTCTCATCGGGGCCTTCCTTCTTCAACGTGAGCGGAGCACACTCCGTTCGCAGCACATGGGGGCCTTCCATTTCACTGTGAATGGTGCACTGGGACCTTCATCTTCACCTTTGACAAAGAGTGAAGTTGTGCTGAAAGTTTCATCATGTCGTAGTGTATCCTGGTTCACCTGCTTAGGAACAGAGGTACTAACTGAATCTGGGGTGCCTGAGTCATTTCCCCCAGTATCTAAAGAACCTGTAACCCCCATCTGGTCCTATAACACGGGGGGCTGGAGGGGTCTTCTGCTGTAGCACACCTCCAGCTATTGGAGGCAGGTTTCTCTCCATGGTGGGGGTGCTACAGTTATATTTGTATACAGTGGAATTGATACAGGAAAATATCTCTCATGTTAATTAATTAGGGATATCCTGAAATGGCCTGCCCCCCTCCAGGACTGTAATTTGATATCCTGGCCTAAAGCTTCCCTCTCAAGTACATTCAAAGCAAAAAGTCTGTCAGCTGAACCACTGGATAGCTGAGGGTAAAAGAGTTCTTCAGGAAGAACAAGGAGCTTGCAGAAAATCTAGATAAATCCTCTGCTTCAGTGTTTACTGAGGAATAGATCCACACTGGAAGTTTTGGGGCTGATATTTAGCCACAGAACAGCTAGTTAAGTTAGCCAGATACACCTATCTGGCTAACTTAACCAGGATATTCAGTGGCGCGGCAGCACTGCTGAATATACTCAGCTATGTTAAAATTAGCCGGATATGTGCATGGCCAGAGTAAGCCAGATAGGTTAACCAGCTAACTCCACTCCTCCCTTGAATGCCATCCTCCTGCTCTGGTAACACCCCCATGGCTAAGCCATTTAGACTGATAGCTTTTCAGTTATCAGTCTAAATGGTTTTTTAATATCGGCCTCATCCTTTTTCCAAATGGAGAAAGGTCATTAGTGGTATAGTACGTGGATGTGCTGTTTTAACATATTCATAAATGATCTGGAAATGGAATCAATGAGTAAAGTCATTAAATTTGCAGATGACATGAAATTATTCAAAGTTGTTAAAACAGCAGCAGATTGTGAGTAATTAAGAAGGACCCTGATAAGAATATGTTTTCACCTCTAGTATGAACACATAATCTTTTTCTTTCTTTCCTTTTCCTTGTCATTATATTTGCCTGAAATATCGTGCTTTTATTTAAGCTCTGAGTTAAGTAGTAAATTATTTCGAGTTTATATAAATTAAATTCTAAATGGCAGATTAAATTTAATGTGGATAAGTGAAAAGTGATACACATAGGGAGATATAATCCCTAGAGATGTGAATCGGAACCGGAATCGGTTCGGATTCCGGTTCCGATTCACATCGTGTTTTTTTTTTTCGTCCGGCCTGATCGCGGTTTTGTTTATCAGCTGCGCCCGAGCTGATAAACAAAAAACCCACCCCGACCCTTTAAAACTAATCCCTTAGCTTCCCCCACCCTCCTGAACCCCCCAAAAACATTTTACAGGTACCTGGTGGTCCAGTGGGGGTCCCGGGAGTGATCTCCCACTCTCGGGCCGTCGGCTGCCACTAATAAAAATGGCACCGATGGCCTTTGCCCTTACCATGTGACAGGGTATCCGTGCCATTGGCCGGCCCCTGTCACATGGAGGGAGCACTGGATGGCTGGTGCCATCTTTAAAAATGGCACGGGCCATCCAGTGCTCCTACCATGTGACAGGAGCTGGCCAATGGCACGGATACCCTGTCACATGGTAAGGGCAAAGGGCCATCGGCGCCATTTTGATTAGTGGCAGCCGACGGCCCGGGAGCAGGAGATCGCTCCCGGGACCCCCACTGGACCACCAGGTACCTGTAAAAAGCAGGGATGTGAATCGTGTCCTCGATCGTCTTAACGATCGATTTCGGCTGGGAGGGGGAGGGAATCGTATTGTTGCCGTTTGGGGGGGTAAAATATCGTGAAAAATCGTTAAAAATCGTGAAAAATCGAAAAATCGAAAAACCGGCACATTAAAACCCCCTAAAACCCACCCCCGACCCTTTAAATTAAATCCCCCACCCTCCCGAACCCCCCCCCAAATAACTTAAATAACCTGCGGGTCCAGCGGCGGTCCGGAACGGCAGTGGTCCGGAACGGGCTCCTGCTCTGAATCTTGTCGTCTTCAGCCGGCGCCATTTTCCAAAATGGCGCCGAAAAATGGCGGCGGCCATAGACGAAAAAGATTGGACGGCAGGAGGTCCTTCCGGACCCCCGCTGGACTTTTGGCAAGTCTCGTGGGGGTCAGGAGGCCCCCCACAAGCTGGCCAAAAGTTCCTGGAGGTCCAGCGGGGGTCAGGGAGCGATTTCCCGCCGCGAATCGTTTTCGTACGGAAAATGGCGCCGGCAGGAGATCGACTGCAGGAGGTCGTTCAGCGAGGCGCCGGAACCCTCGCTGAACGACCTCCTGCAGTCGATCTCCTGCCGGCGCCATTTTCCGTATGAAAACGATTCGCGGCGGGAAATCGCTCCCTGACCCCCGCTGGACCTCCAGGAACTTTTGGCCAGCTTGTGGGGGGCCTCCTGACCCCCACGAGACTTGCCAAAAGTCCAGCGGGGGTCCGGAAGGACCTCCTGCCGTCCAATCTTTTTCGTCTATGGCCGCCGCCATTTTTCAGCGCCATTTTGGAAAATGGCGCCGGCTGAAGACGACAAGATTCAGAGCAGGAGCCCGTTCCGGACCGCTGCCGTTCCGGACCGCCGCTGGACCCGCAGGTTATTTAAGTTATTTGGGGGGGGTTCGGGAGGGTGGGGGATTTAATTTAAAGGGTCGGGGGTGGGTTTTTAGGGGGTTTTAGTGTGCCGGCTCACGATTCTAACGATTTATAACGATAAATCGTTAGAATCTGTATTGTATTGTGTTCCATAACGGTTTAAGACGATATTAAAATTATCGGACGATAATTTTAATCGTCCTAAAACGATTCACATCCCTAGTAAAAAGTTTTTGGGGAGGTTGGGAGGGTGGGGGAACTAAGGGATTAGTTTTAAAGGGTCGGGGTGGGTTTAGGGGTTATTTTTGTGTGCCGTTTTTCCCGCCCTCCCCCAAAATGATAAGAGAACCCCCACGAACAATATCATGAGGTTTTCCCATTGTTTTGGGGGAGTCCCCGATTTCTGACAATTTTGAAAATATCGACAATATTTTCAATCGTCCGAAGCCCGATTCACATCCCTATCCCAACTACAGGTACACAATGCTCGGTTCCATAATGGGAGTTACCACCCAGGTAAAGGACCTTGGAGTCATTATGGGCAAAACATTGAAATTTGGTGGTCAAAAAAACCAATGGAATGTCAGAAACGATCCAAAAAGGAATGGAAAATAAAAATGAAATTATCATATTTCCTCTGCATCAATCCATGATGTGATTACACCTTGAGTACTGTGTGCAATTCTGATTGTCCCATCTCAAAAAACATATAGCAGAACAAGAAAAAAGTGCAGAGGAGGGTGACGAAAATGGTAAAGGGGATGGAACATCTCTCCTATGTTGAGAGGCTAAGCAGGCTAAGGCTCTTCAGCTTGGAAAAGAGACTGCTGAGAAGGGGAAATGATAGAAGTTTATAAAATCATGAATGAGATGGAATGTGTAAATAAAGGAAGATTACGTACTCACTCAAAAAATACTAAAACAAGGGCACTCCATGGAACTAACAACCAGAGGATTCAAAACAAATCATAGCAAGCACTTTTCCACTCAGCCTACAGTCAAGCTGTGGAATCTTTTGCCAGAGAAAGTGGTCAAGGCAACTAGCATAGCAGGGTTTCAATGAGGTTTGGACAAGTCCCTGAAGGAGACATATATAAAATATTAATAGGCAAACTAAACAAACCTATTGCTATCCGTGAGAGTGAACAGAAAGAAATAGATTTATATTTTGGGATCTGCCAGGTAAGCTCTTATCTCCTCCTGCTTAGACTAGTACACAACCTACTCCTCACAGGTCTCCCACCAAGCCATCTCTCTCCACTACAATCTGTCCTCAATTCAGCTGCATGGCTAGTCTTTCGAGAAAGTCACTATGCCCATATAACCCTTCTTCTGAAGTCACACTGCATTGGCTCCCTAACCATTCCCACATACAGTTCAAGCTGCTCTTACTCACCTACAAGTGCCTTCTCTCTGCAGCTCCTCACTCCCTCTCCTCTTTTATTTCTCACTACAGCCCTCCTCATGCACTCAACTTATCAGGCAAGTCACTCCTATCTATGCCCTTCCCCTCCTCCATGCTTTCCACCTGGCTGTATCATGTGTTTGGAGTAGACTTCTTGACCTGGTAATTCATGCTCCCTCTCTTGCCTTGTTTAAAGCCCATCTAAAACCCCATCTTTATAAGGCTGCTTTTAAATCTTATGCCTGATTGTCTGCCTTCAACCTCATTAACTAATTTTAACCATTGTCTTAATATATGAAACTCCCCAAGTCTCTTGACCTGTATGTTTGTCTTGATTAGATTGTAAGCTCTATTGAGCAGGAATTGACTCATGTGATGTTGCTTGTACAGCACTGTGTATGCCAAGTAGTACTATAGAAATTTTAAGTAGTAGTAGTAGTAGTAGTAGTAGTAACAGTAGTAGTACTGTTCGAGACAGGATGCTGAGCTTGATGGACCTTGGCCTGACCCAGTATGGCTTTTCTTATGTTAATAGTAAACTACATTCTTGGTCTTCTCTCATATTTTCCATACAGTTTATTTTACATTTTTGTCTTCACTGCTTTCTAAAGTTGTTTTTAGTTTCTCTGACCATTCTAGTATTGCACACACGTTCTGTGTTCTACTTTGAGATGCTTACATGTCTTATCCATCCAGTCTCAAACAGGATGATTGGCACTTCAGTGACAACATTCTACTGTTTTTGCTTTTATTTTTTCCTGGAATGCGTCATTTTCCCCTTTTGTGCATGAGTTGCAGTAATTCTGAAAGCATTTTCACTCTAAACAGCCTTGTTTTCAAATACACAGACAATTTGCTGCAGTGCCATTCTCATTTCTGTTTTTCATGTATGAGTTTGAAATGCAATTATTATGAGATTGGAATGGTTTTACACTAATGTGGTGAAAAATCTTCAGAAGGGTAGCCGTGTTAGTCTGGTGTAGCAAAAATGACAGGAGTCAGGTGGCACCTTAGCGACTAACCAATTTATTGAAGCATGCTTCAAAAAATTGGTTAGTCTATAAGGTGCTGACTCCTGTCATTTTTGCACTAATGTGTTTGATGTGGAGATGGGTGCAAATTGAAAAAAGAAAACCTAAACCTATTCAATCTGAGAGTTTTGAAGGACTGAAATTAAACCAATGATTTGAAAGATAAAAGTCAACAAAGAGTACATTTTTTAAAAAATAACCAGAAAAAAACAGGAGAAAGAAACAAAGCCAATATTAAAAAAAAAATTAAAACAAAAAATAGCTTATCTGGCTAATTTTAGCCACAAAACATTATCAGAGATATTCAGTGGGATAAACGTCCCAATGAATATCTTCAAATAAAGTTATCTGGGTAAACACAGTCATACAACTTTGAAACCTAACCAGCTATATTTGAATATCACCAGCTAAGTTTAAAAGTTATTTGAGCATGTGTTACCTAATAACTTAACCTTAATTGGATGCATTCAAATGATATAGTGGTGCTGGTAAAGTGGCATACAAATCAAAGCAGCAGTGAATAGGGCCTCCCTGTCTGATTCCCCAACCCTAGACCCCAGAGAAACTCTTGTCATGCATTGCATGTGATTTTCCCTCCCCTCCAAAAGAATGCCATAAGATTTAGAGCTTCTCGGCCTGAAGAAACACCTCCTTCCTCCTCCTCGCTTTCTACAAATATTTCACCCTTGGGGCAGCCTCCTTGACCCCCCTCTTACCCCCTCCATCAATTATTGATGGATTCCCAATGGCTAATGAAAACATTTTTCAATGCAAAATTTCTAAGCCCAGGTGTCAAAAGTTACGTAGATTTGAAACAGGTATTTATATGGCCGTAGCAAAAAATGACGCCGGCCAGCTCTGAGAATGCAACATTTTAAGTCATAATATGATGCGAGTCTTGGGGCCGACTAGTACAACTGAAATTCTGAGGATCTAGGGGCAGGAGGTGAGTGAGCATCCCTCCTACCCCTCTGGACCAATGGACCCGTACGGATAGGGTAATTGGGGGCCGGGGTGGTTCCTGCCCCCCCCCCCCAAGACGTTTTTGGAGGAGAGTGAGGAGGTGCATGAAGACCTGGGGAGGTCCCATTTCATTTTTTAATTTTTATTTTTTCGGGGGGGGTGGGTATTTGTAATGTTTATTTTGTTTCTGTAAAGGACAGAAACAAAATAAACATTAAATGAAATAATAATTGTGGCACAAAATAAAACCAAAATGAAAGAAAAAAAATGAAAGGAAATGTTGGAAGCTGCACATCCCTAACACAGATGGAACTGGACCTTCGTGACGTGTTCATACGCATCTTCCCTTCTCTCCCATTTTGTTTCCCCATTTTGGAAGAGAGACTCTGGGACATTCAATGCCTTTCTAGTTCTTGTTTTGACCATAGGAGTGCTCTCCGTGTCTGCACTGCCTGTTCCATGGAGATCAGTGTTGCTACAGTTAACGTAGGTGTGCCTTGAAATGGTAGGAAAATACTGGCCTAAAAGACTATCTTTGAAGGCGGCAAAGATGAGTCTTATTAAATTTAAGTGATTATGAAGGGATCTCCTCCTATCCAAGAAAGATTAGAATAGAGATTTGAAAACTACATTATGAGTGAAACTGTTGATATTCCTACTGCCACTATCATTTTTAAACCACTACTAGGCATGCACCGTGCTGTGCAGACACTAATAAGAGACAGTCCCTGCTCCAAGGAGCTTACAATCTAGTCAAGACAAGCATAAATGACACACAAGAATCTGGAAGAAGAGTAATATAGAGAAGCAATTAGGATTTATGAACAGTTTTGAAAAGGCGAGTTTTTAAACTGCATTTGAATACAGCCAGGGAAGACGCAAGACTTGATGTTTTGATCTTTCACCGAATTGCACTGAGAATTCTTAGGAAGGAGAAACTGAAAAAAAAAAAATCACATTTTTATGATATACTGTGAGCTGGAGATGGGAGTTAGGAATTAAATGTTTGTTCCTCAGCTTCAGCTGTATGTGTACTGTTCATTGTGAAACCTTCCTACCACTAGATGGCACAAATTCAGCAACAAAAACCTGAGCTGTAACAATTTCTCTGGTACAAAAAAACATATAAAAATAAGTGCACTATACAAACTTATTTGACAGAGGTTCCCAAGCAATTTGACAAGCTTGTGAAAAATGGGTTGAAAACGTTTAGAAAATATCTTCAAAAGAAAACATCCCCCCCCTCCTCCTCTATCCAGTCCAATGACTTTCTTTCTCTCTCTGCTCTCTTCTTCCCCATGCGTGCCACTCTGCTTTCTCTCCTCCCCTTTCCCCCTAACAGTCCAATACCTCCCTCACCCTTGCTACCTAAGTTGCCACACATTCCGCTCTCCCCCCTCCCCCATAGTGTTTCCAATTGCATCCCTTTCCCCTGCTGCCTCCCCTCCCCCACTACCTCCATTTACTCAACCTTTCCCCTCTTCCTCATCCTGGGGCATTTACTGGCAAGCCAATCCCTGCCTATATTGGGGTACTCTTATTTCTCTTTGCTCTCACCCGGGGAAAAGAGGAAAGAATTGGGGGGTGCTGGAGCAGGCGTGGAAATGTCCTAAGGGAAGCCAGAGGAGGCTAGAAGAGTCTAAAGCAGTAGCAACAGTGAGCAAAAGGGGGGGTGGGCAGTGACTGGGGTGGTAGGGGAAAGACAGTGGCTGCAGGGAGGGGAGAAAGAGTAGCTGAAACTGAATTGTAACTCACCTGGAGTTCAGTTTTGGAATAGGTAGGCAATTAAAACTAAAATCCAAAGCAATGGTGCAGGGAGGGCTAAAACAGCAGGGATACGAGGGGGAGGATGGAGAAGAAAAGAGTAGAAAGGGCGAGAGAGCAGAACCACTAAGGGAAGCAGATGAGAGATTTGTATTGCATTTTTCCAAATTTAACTGAGGAATATTAGGTGCATTTTTCCAGTAGATCTAGGAAAATTGTGAACATTTATTTTTAATATATCCTCCAAGGAGGGGGGGGGAGAGGGAGGAGAGTAACTGCAAGCATGCTGAGCATGCATGGGCTCGATCTATTCCAGCCTAGATCTCCTCCAGGTGTCATCCCAAGGGCCTTCTTTTGCCATGAGGCCTGAGGGAGTACACCCCAGGGTACTGGGGTGCTGACCGCACCCATCACAACCCTGTTCAACTTTAACTTTAGAGACAGGAGAGGTTCCAAGGGAGAATCACAGATGTGATTCTCCCCCCGCCCCTCCCCTCCTCTCCCCCCTCCCCTGTCTCGACCCCTCTCCCCCCCTCTTGCCCCGCCCCTCCCCTCCTCTCCCCCCTCTCCCCCGCCCCCTCCCCTGTCTCGACCACCCCTACCCCTCCCTCCACAAGTTTGCTAGTTATTTGCTCTGTTTCTGAGCGCATGTTAGACACTGTTCCTTGTAAAGGCTTTGCCTATATATCCATTGTTGTAAGTTATCTGTAAACCGGCACGATGTGCAAACGGTTGCCGGTATATAAAATTAAATAAATAAATAAATAAATAAATAAATAATGTGGTTCCACTCCACAAATGTGGTAAAAAGGAGGAGACAGGCACGTACAGACCCATCAGTCTAACTTTAGTGGGAAAAGCTATGGAAATATTACTAAAGAAAGGGATAGTATAGCAATTTAGAACAAGTTGATTACAGCACCCCAGGCATGATTTCACAATTTGCTTCATAAGCAAATTAACCAGCATGGAAAGAGAACAGAAAGAAACTATTATCATTTTATAGTGCTACTGGATTTATGCAGTGCTGTTCTATAGAGGAAGTGGTCAGACCCTCTCCAAAGAGCTTACAAGCAGGTCGGTCACTTTCAAACCCGTGTACGAGTCGAGCGCACATGTGCACGCGTGCATCGGCCCGCACTCAGTGATGCAGATGTTTTCAAACAAGCGCACATATATGTGTGCATGTTATAAAATAGCTTGGCCACATGCACATGTTCACCAAATATTAAGTGGGTGTGCGCATGGGCTCCCAAATCCTGCTTCTACCCCGTAAATTGGAGAATTTTAAAAGAGGCGCACGCTGATGCCATTCCCAGTTTTACCAGTTTGTCCCAATTCAACCATTTAAGACATACATCCTCCAACCTCCCTTCCCCCCTGGTTTGAATGCCTTCACTCCTCCGAGTTAGCTCCCACCCTTAAAACCCCACAGATCTGCCTCGTTTTCTTTATTTTTTAACTTGCACATCATAGCAGAAGTAAAGTTACGCAACAGGGGGCCTTGGCATGTGCCAGATCATGTAAGTATTTACACGCACATGTCTGGTACATGCCCCGAAATGGCCATGCCCTGTCTAGACCACACCCATGTCCCACCCCCTTTTGTTTCTAGATGTGCGCGCTGGAGGAGATACGCGAGTATCTTGGTGGCTTTTAAAATCCGCTCGGCACTTGCTAGCCCAATATATTCATGCATCCCCTAACTGATGCGCTCGTTGGGCTTTTAAAATTCACCTTTTTGTGGGTCCCTAAAGCAATGGGAAATAAATTGTCGTGTCCAAGGTCACAAGTAATATCAGTGCCTGAAATGAAATGTAAAACCAACCATCCTAAGGTAAACTGGATGAAAAACTGGTTAAACCACAGAACTCAGAGAATAAAGAGAAACTGGCAGTGCCGGAGGGAGTACCAGCAAGAGAGGGGTGAGAGATTTGTGGCAGAGGGAGAATAGGAATGGAGGTATGGGAGAGAAGGAATCTGCATTAAGAAGGGTGATAGAGAGGATCTGTGGGGGATAGTGAGAGAAGAGATCTTCAGGGAGAGGTAGGAGATGGCATTTTGAGGGGAAGGGGGTTGAGAAATGGAATTTGCAGTGGTGATATGAGAGAGGGTATCTGTGGGAGATGGGAGGGGGGAGGGTACATGTGAAAGAGGATATTGCTGGATGTATGAGACTTGAGGATTGGTGGGTGGATAAGAGAGAGAATTGCCATTAGATGGATGTATATATGTATATAAGAGAGAGGACTGGAAATGGAGGGGATGAAGAAAGAAATGAAGATTGGAGGAAGATGGGGGGATCAGGGGGTGAAGATATGAAGTAAAAGGAGGATCAGGTGGTGTCTCTGACCTGAGCATGTTTTACGTTAATAATGGCAATAGGCTACAGGAGTGGCCAACTTGGTTAGGGAGACTTCTCTCCCCAGTTCTGACTCTCTACCCCTTGCCTGAATTCTCCCTCTCCTTTCTCCCTGCCCTCAATCCTGGATAGTTCCTCCCTCTCTCTCATCCCCCAAATCCTCTTTTTCATTATTAGAACATAAGAAATTGCCATACTGGGTCAGACCAAGGGTCCATCAAGCCCAGTATCCGTTTCTAATAGTGGCCAATCCAGATTTCAAGTACCTGGCAAGTACCCAAGCATTAAATAGATCCCATGCTACTAATGCCCGTAATGGCAGTGTCTATTCCCTAAGTCACCTTGATTAATAGCAGTTTATGGAATTCTCTAAGAACTTATCCAAACCATCCCTCATGTAAGAATAATACCTGTGGATAGCCCATTTGTGATAGTATGTAATTTTAAGATAGCCAAGTGTATTCAGCGGCATGGCCGCACCACTGAATATACCCTACTTATTAGCCAGATATACTAGCCGAGCCTCACAGAGGCTAAAAATTGATCCCAAAATGGTAGAAACTGCAGGACAGCACTAGAAAATGCACATTAAATACACACAGGCAATGCAAAACAATTCCAACAATCAGGCACCATAAAAATGGCCAGATATACCTCTAAACAGTAAGCTCTAGCACACCAGAAAAAAACAAACAAAATCAACTGATGCATATCAAAGCATTTATCTCCTGCTTAATCCACAGCTCTTTTCAAAGCACAGGGAAAATGAGCAGGAAAGGAAAAATGCAGTCGTTTAGTGTTCTCTTCTTATAAGAGATTTGTTAGTAGAGATGTGAATCGTGTGATCGATCGTCTTAACGATCGATTTCGGCTGGGAGGGGGAGGGAATCGGATCGTCGCAGTTTGGGTTTTTTAATATCGTGTAAATCGTGTAAATCGAAAACCAGCACACTAAAACATCCCTAAAACCCACCCCGACCCTTTAAAATAAATCCCCCACCCTCCCGAACCCCCCAAAATGCCTTAAATTACCTGGGGTCCAGTGGGGGGGAGGGGAAGGGGGAGGGCGGGAAAACCGGCACACTAAAACAACCCTAAAACCCACCCGACCCTTTAAAATAAATCCCCCACCCTCCCGAACCCCCCCAAAATGCCTTAAATTACCTGGGGTCCAGAGGAAGGGTCCCGGTGTGATCTTTTACTCTCGGACCTCCGGGTGCATTGTAGAAATGGCGCCGGCGCTACCTTTGCCTTGTCATATGAAAGGTCAAAGGTAGCGCCGGTGCTATTTTGTTTTTTGTCCCCCGACGTCAGGAGCATAGGAGATCACTCCCGGACCCCTGCTGGACCCCCAGGGACTTTTGGCCAGCTTGGGGGGGGCCTCCTGACCCCCACAAGACTTGCCAAAAGTCCAGTGGGGGTCCGGGAACGACTTCCTGCACGCGAATCGTTTTTCCGTACGGAAAAACGACTCGTGGCAGGAGATCACTCCCGGACCCCCGCTGGACCCCCAGGGACTTTTGGCCAGCTTGGGGGGGGTTCCTGACCCCCACAAGACTTGCCAAAAGTCCAGCGGGGGTCCAGAACGACCTCCTGCAGTCGAATCGTGTTGCCTTATGGCCGGCGCCATTTTGATCCGGCCATAAGGGTCAGTAAGCAATGGAAAGGGTCAAGCGTTTTGCTTGGTTCTTCGACTGTAGTATGTATTTGATGTGTTTGATTCAGATTTTCTGTTTTACAGTAATGATATCCGATTATCCTTGATTTCTTTATTGGATCAGTGGTGCACAGCTCTGGTAGCTGTACTGGTCCTGGAAACAATTGAGTCTTTGTAGGTTGTGATGATGGTGTGTGTGTTTGGGGTAGAGATTATGTTAGGGCCCAAAATCTCCAGAAAAACAAAAGTAGAAAAAAAGACATTTTATTTTTGGTTTAGTGATTTGAATATGTCAGCTTTGGGAATGCGAATGTGCAGCATCACCGATATCTTTCTATTTTGCAAGATATGGCAGGAAATGCATTTCTGTTTCTATTTCTCCAGTGTAGCACTGCAGTCAGAGTCTGATTTCCTAGGGTTTTCCAGTCCAGTTTTGTCTGCACATTTCTCTTTCTCATCTATGATCTCTTCTTCTGTATTTGTTCGAAGTCTATCCACATTCTGCATACGGGGACTCAGCTGAGTGATTCTGCTTGTGTGTAGTTTCTGTTTAGGGATTTATAGCAGTCTGGTTTGTTCTGTTTTTCCAATAGGAGGTATATTGATATCCTAGGGATAGGTTTAATTCATCAGTTTGTAATCATGTAATCTTTAGTCTCCAGCTGTTACTCCAGGATATTGCAGCAGGCTCAAGAGACAGCATTACCTAAAACAGAAAGTAATATCATAATGCCTCTCTGCTCTGGACCCATGAGGATACTTTCACTTTTCTGTTGTGGCTTTCTTCAATCAGTAGAGATTAATGATGCTAAAAGTCTTAAAAGTCTTAAAGATATTTAAGCATTTAAATCTAGAAGCTGACTCTTTGACTTATGCATGTCTGACTGTTTTTTTTAGGATTCTTTATAACCTCTAAGAAAAATAAATAATTAAAAATCAGTAATGGACAAAATGTTAAAAGGGAAAAAATAAATCAGTTCGTGGTGTCATTCTTTATAGAAAATATGAGGTTAAATGCTAGTTAGTGTAGATTTATGTTGTTGCTTTGAAGGATGATCCATCAAGCCCAATAATTTTCCTCTCAGTTCTATTACCGTGTATTGAATCATACAGTTGTATATGGCTAATGCCTGCCCTTGTTTGCCTGAGATTAACTATTTTGGCAACAACAATCCCTTTTCCTCCATTTATTTTGGTCTTTGAAGGCCGAGAGACCCTGACCCTGCACTGCCTTTTGTCATTGTACTTGAACAGTATCTACTCTTACCTTTCTGAAACTGGCTTAGAGACCACTTCTGTAAGAGCTCATCTCAGTGCTGTAGTAGTCTCTCATCTTCAGCAGGCAGGGCGACCTATTTTTTTCACATTTTATGGTATCTATTGCACCCAAAACCTCCCATCTCACAGAATCTGAATATGATACTTTGCAGCTTATGAAGCCTCCTTTTGAGCCATTGGATTCAACATTCTTCAAATACCTCTCCTGGAAATTGCTTCTTCCAATAGTAATGACCTCGGCATGAAAAATAAGTGAGCTACAAGCCCTGGTTTCGTGCCTTTCATACCCTCAGCTTTTTCATAAGAGTAGCTTTGAAAACACATCCTAAATTTCTTCCAAAAGTAGAACTGTCTTTCCAGCTTAACCAATCTATAGTACTTCCCACTTATTTCCTTGAGGCCTCACACTCAATAGGAAAACAAATGCTGCACACTTTGAATTGTAAAAAAGTGCTGGCAATTTATCCAAAAAATGGTCAGACATACTGAAAGTCTTGGATTCTGGGCATTCTGGTATCCAGGAAAACTCCTAACTGGAGAGCTGACTCTCTCTTTATGCTTCAAAAAAGCAAGTCTCTCTGCAGGGCAGAATTAGGGCACATCGGGTCAGAGCTTTGGCGGCTGCTGTGAAACACATCTGAGAACCCTCTAAAAACAAGACCTACAAAGCAGCAGCATGGTCTTCAGTTTATACCTGTACCTTCTCACTACTGTCTGGAAAACTAATCTTGTAAGGACAGTGGACTTGATAAAGCAGTATGTATTATGGAGGTCATTCAACTCTTAGTCTAACGCAACTTTCCATCTGTATTTCTTTTGAGGTTACTCCTTTGCTGTTTTTTTATTTGGCTATTGAACTAGGAATGTCCGCCTTCAAAATTAATTAATGGTTAATTTAACTGGATGAGTCCGAATATTGGCACTTATCCAGTTAAGGTAATTGGATAAGTGGCCCTGCCCCAATTTACCCATTGCCTGCCCCAAGATATCTGGCTATCTACTTAGCCAGATAAATACTTATCCAGCTAAATGGTGGCTGCTGAACATAGCCGGATATTCAGCTGCTGTCACTTAACCGGATAAGTCCCTATTTGTCTGGCAAAGTAGCACTAAGTATCTGCCTCCCCATGTTTAAATTTTGATGCAGTATCACTGACATGGGAAAACATTTTTAAAAATTAATTTTAATAGCCAGCTTTCAAAATGGCACATGAGGTTCCAAATGCACACGTAAGCAGGTCTGTAGAGATTTATAAACTGTGTAATGGTAGCCACACAGTTCGTGAAATACCACACATTTCTGTTCCAAAAAAATGTGCTTACATTTCAATACACATGGAAATTTGTAATGCAAAAAAAGATTATTTTTGCTACCCATTTTATAAAATTACACATGTATCTTTCACATGTGTAATAATTGAAACAATGTGCTCATAATAATCCAGAAATAAATGTGGAGAGAGGTATTTTATAAAGTATGTGTGCTTACTTGTGCGCTTACTTTCAATCACCAGTTCACCGATACCTCCACCAGTTCATGTATACCCTCTAGCACTTCACCCTAAACCCCCATCAGTTTACCCAGTCCTCCCACTTAAAAACTAGAGTCAAAAGGCAAGGGTGATTTCAACTACATGAGTCAGCAAGTATAAAAGCATATGGACAGGTTTGGTAATATATGTGTATATATTGGTTACAAAATAGCAACATGTGCAGCTAAAACCACCCCTTTTTTCCCTGTAAAATTTACATGCTACACTGCATGCATGTGCATACTCTTGAGGAACATAAAATAGCTCTTGGATCATCTATTCACTTCTGCAGCATTTCCTACCTGTCCTCTTCTGTCTCAGAACTATCTGGTAGTGTGTTGTATCACCTCCTGAGGCAAGGTCATCCCCACTGCTCTTCCCTCCACTACCCTATGAAAATGTTATTTTTATATTGTTGCATGAGCCAGAAAAAAACCAATATGAAGGCCCTCTCTACTGGGATTGCAATGTTATCTCGCCCTAGCTTGATGCCACCCTGGTAGAGAATCTATCAAGCTAGGATGAGAGAACATTGTAGAAATCTCTTCTTTGTGTGACTTTCCTCACTCTAAATCACATCAAATCTTCACTGATGTGTACTGTGCTGTTTGTACATCTCATTGTGATGTAAAACTGCCTCCAAAACCCTAGACCACCACCTACAACTCACCTCTAGCTGTCCCTTCTATAGTGGTATAACGAGTTGACTACTATGTGTACCACGCCAAAGGCTCTCTCCTTCTCCCTCTCCCTCTCCCCCCTTACTCCTCCTCTCTCCCTTTCCCCCTGCCCAAAAGTGCCCAGAACAGAATTTGCAATATTTATCACAAATCCCACTTCAGGCATATCACACAGCTTAATGCCAGAAAAAAAAGGTGTAATTATTTCCAGCATATATTATGCTATCACACGATGTTATAATGCCTTTCATTTTCATTGATCCCTCCCCAATCCTGCCTATTTGAATAAATTTTAAAAATTTGCATTCATACCTCGCAATGTGATATTTATCATGGGCATTAGGGCCCTAACGTCCATTATAACACCATAACGCGTTTTGATGAATTGACCCTGTTAGCTAGATACAACTGAAAATCAGCGATGTTAACTGGATAATTTAGGGCTACCTCAGAATACTTCTTTTTTATCTGGCTAGATTTTAACTGAATAATGGCTAATCTGGCTAAAATCTAGCCTGATAAGTGCCTCAATATTCAAAAACTTTCTGTTTAGCTAGATAACTTGGGAATAATTCAGCTAAATGGTTTGGAAAATTGACCCCTTAGAGTCTACTGGTTCACGATATATCAATGTCAAACAGAGAGTATGGACAATGAGCTCTGTTTGACCCTCACTCCCTTCTTCATGTTTTTAATTTTACCATTTTTCATTCCCTGTGCAGTTTTTCTTTTGATTTATAGTCACTGAATAACTGATTCAGGATTTTTTTTTGCTTGTGTTTGGATTGAGATTAATTCCTTTTTTATTGCTTCCTTTTAGTTGCCAAGTGCTCTGCAAGTGATAGCTCAGCCATTAGCATTGGTGAACAATAGGACTGCTTCTATTACTATTGTTACTACTACAACTATTACTACTGTTATTGTTATATAAAACTTTATCCAAAAATGTACTTTACAACAAAACAGGTAAGAGTATAGTAGGCAACAATTTTTATTTAGTTATTTCTCATGTGATTAACTGGTTAGTTTATGGTCCATGTGTGAATATGTAGGGTTGCACATGGAAAAATCTTTCAATCTATGTCTCATTTTGTTTATCATGTTGTATCATTTTGTTCATTTTCCTTCACAAGTTATGTTGTTTATTTCCATTTAAGTCTATAGGAAAAGCAATGCATCCTATTGTTGACTCTAACATTGGGGTTTTTCATCCAAGTTTTATAAAACTTGGAGGCAGACATCCTTAGCAAGGCATGGTGAGAGGGGCAAAGAATCGTAAACAATGGCATGAACATCCCAAAATACCATGAAAGTTTCAAAGCATCATGAACTGTAAAATAAACAGCCCAAGGAACTGTGAAGGGAGCAAAGCAGTGCAAGCCATGTCATGAACACCCCAAGGCACAGAGTAAGGACTAAGGCAGAAAGAAGTGTGGCATCAATACCCCAAGCCACAGAATAAGGTAGCAGGAAGACATTGTTGTCATTGAGCATCCTCACCTCGAGACATTGAATGATGGGTAAGGAAGCAAGCACAGAGAGCAGAGTGCTGCAGCTAAAAAGAATGGTATTTACACAGCAAGCCACTAAAACAAGAAAGAGGCAGGGTAGGAAATGCAGACCAGGCAGCAGCAGGAACAGTGGCATCAGGATCCCAAATCATTCAGAATGGTAAAAGGGAAGAGAAGGGTTTTTTTGTTTCTTTTTAAAAAGGTTTTTATTTTGGAGGACAGTACTGCAAGGGGACCCCACTCTTTTCTCCACTGCATCCTCACTGTCCTTCTGCCTCTTGGGCTCACCTAGCCACCATAGCTCACCATAGCACCCTAGCCACTGGCTTCTCCTTCCAGTAAGTCAGGGTATTGGACTGGAAGGCAATATTTCCATTTACTACTGGTTCACATTGGGTGGTCAGCATGTAAGAATCCAGCTGGGTGAGCAGTTTGAGATGATGTTACAGTTGCAAGCAGTCCATGAACATCTCCAGCACCATTCTCTGCTCCTGCCAGAAACCCTGTAACTTCTCCTCCTCCATGAGGTTGACTATGGAGATGCCCTTACCTAGTTTAACTTAGGGCCTCCACATAATCCTCGAGCTTCAGAACATCCACTGCTTGCACCACTTGTAATCAATCCTGATACCCCGGGAGACAATCCAAACGTATGTCAGTGTCCAAAGATTAATCATGGAGGAGTTTCGGTTGCTCCACTAACTTTTGCATAATGAGATAGGTAAAATTCCATCGGGTGGCCACATCCTGAATAAGATGGTTCAAAAGCCACACTTATAGCATTCACTATTCACTACAGCTGAAATTAGATCTTTATTTCCTTCAGTTCCCTTCTTTTGAATTTTAAAAGATGCTCTTGAATTTATTCCAGAACTGAACTGAAATTAATTCTCAAACAACTGACATGAATACTGGCTAGTTTTATTATCGCCAGGAACATTTCTCTTCAGCTATCAGGATGCTCTTCGCTTGAGAGAAGTAATTGGCCACTTTTATGGAAAGCTAGACCACTTCTATGGGAAAGCTTATTACTATAAGGCTTATGTTTTCATAAGGTACTTGTTTCAGATGCAGTAATGTTTTTAAGTGTTAAAAGTCCAAGCACCTCTTTTTATTATTTTTTCTTTCTTTCATTCAGGTCTCTCTCTTATCAGCTAACTATAAAAGCTGATTTAAAAATCCTGCGTATCATCTATTTAATTTTAAACTAATTTCCTCTGAACTTTTCAGGATTCTCTTTTTATACAACACTTTCTCATTCACACTCTCATTCATAACTGTGTTCCCTCACTGGCTTTTTTTTTTTTTTATAACTTTAATTAACCTCAGAGAACGATTAGAGTGAAACATTCCCTCTCTGACTAAATCCAGAGCAGCTCCTCAATGTTCTGAAACTGTTACTATCTTTTTTCTGTCAGGGAAATATCCTTATCTTAGTGACGTCAGAGCTGAAAATAGTTCTTGCGCTATCCAATTTCCATATATAACACCTAAAAACCCACTTCTGTACCCTCCGTTACATATGTTTATGATGTAAAGACATTTTTAACAACTTAGTGAAATTTCTCCAAATAAGTGATTAATTATAAATGACTGTACTGTGATCTAATGTTGTATAATTACGCTATCTCTTAACATAAAGCTTTCCTGTAAACATTCTGTTGCTATGGTTTTCATAGCAATGACTTCAGAATGTTGAAGCTTTTTTTTTTTTAACTGTGCTGAGCTGAGGGAGCTTATTCTACAAGGTTTAGCTCAAGAAAAGCCAAACCGGATCCAGAAAATCCAGACAAGAGTCAGAAATTACCAAAAACTTTAATTTAAAAAACCCAGGGTCTGATGGTACCGTGTGCCTTTTCTACTTGTTCTGTTTATATGGTTATATTGGTTTATTACTTGTACCATGTGGTCATGTTTGAGGCTGTTTTCTGGTGTCTCGATGTACCACTTTCCCTGTTAATAAAAATCATTGTGATAAAAAAAAAAAACTCACCAGGAATGCTCCAAAGCTATCAATACCCATAATGTAAAATCCACTACATTTTTATCCAAAATAAATGTTGAATAGGGGTTTTAATTCTCTTCTCAGTTATTTCCCACACTTTAATTTTTCCTGAGGTGTTTTATATATTTTACTTCAAAAACACCCCATGTAAAATAAGTTGAATTTAGCTTTTAAAATTGACTTCTAAAATAAGGAAAGGGCTTAATATTGGTCCCCCAACTTCTCCTTTCATGTTCCTAATGTTATTTTATTTAAATTTGGTATATTTAAATAAAAATACAACAAATCTTTTAAAACACTTTGGTGCTGGGTTCGCCATAGAGCTTCCTGGGGGATAAAAACTCATGGGGATCCTCTCCTGGGACTCTCCACCTAAAATCAGGGCTTTATTTGTTTTATTTTTATTCATTTCTGCTTTTTTTATTCTTGCAAAATTTGCCTCGGACTACGACCTGCTGCTGACATCACTGATGATGTCATTATCATGGCCTGTGCTCCACATCTGAGCTGGGGGCCTTCCCAAGACCCCTCAGTGCCTTGGCTACTCAAACCCATGGCAGCACTTTAAATTGTATTCACCACCACAGCCCTCATGCTTGGTGGGAACAGCAGGTGGGTTGGTGCTTCAACCCTGCCCCCAGAAACAGACTGCCATCTCCCCTGTGCCTCAGGGAGCTCCCACAGCGCTTCTGATCACTGCCATAGCCCGCAACCAGTTGCGGGGAGTACCAGCATGGCTCCTGGGGCTCACTACATGATCGTGGCTTTTAGCCCCTGCAGCAGCCAGCCACCACTTCCCTACTTCAAGCCCCACCAGCAGCACTATGCTGTACTGAATGCCCCGGGACCACTATAGCCCCAAACCCAAATGGCCCACAGGACTCAGGTAATTATTTATTTAAATTTTTACAACTGTTCACATAACAAGGTGTGATCTGTCACCACAGTGTATGTTTATGTTTCTGTATTATACTGCCACCCTGTGTCAACTTATGATACTGCTTAGCTAGAATTTCTGCAGGCTGTAGAGCTCTTTTTTTCTGATTGGTTATTGTGTGAATGTTTCCAAGCTCTTTCTTGGATATATTCTTGTTTTGATGTCTCTTTTTCTGTGCCTCTCTCCTTTTCATATTGGTCCGTTGACCCTAGGATTGCCTGGGACAACTTATTTCCAGCAGAGACTTTCAGTTGGAAGAAGGCTCTTGGCAGGCTAACAACGTATTCTCATCCTCTTCAAGGCTTTGAGAAGCATCAGCTTTTTAACTCTTATCTACTATTAACCCACAGCTACTGTCAGCTTCCAGAGAAACTTATACATCTGTATCAGTATCATCAACATGTTTGTGAAAAAAAAACAAAAATCAGACAAGCCAGGATAGGCTGGTTAAAAAACTGCTTGCAAGTGATTGGTCCTGCATCTCATTCCCCATCCTCCACTGGTTTCAGGCTTTCTGAGACTAAGTAACAGAAAAAAATATTGCTTAAATGTTTCCCAAAAATATTTTAATGGTAATGTAATGAAATAAATGAAAATGAATTTAATATTTCATTTGGAGTGCTATTTTGCTTCATTGCCAATGAAAAAAAAAGTGTTTTGTTTTTTATTTCATTTTGAAATGAATATACATCTGTATGAATATGCTCTAACTTATAAGCCATAATGTACTGAGGGGCCAGCCCTGGTCACCTTGGGTTCTATCTGAACCGAGAAGTGAGACAGACTAAGCTGTTTTGAAACTAAAATTGCTACTGCTCAATAAGCAGAACATTGTTTTGCACAGTAGAAAATAGATGATGCAGCTAGGCATGACATTGTTGTGACTTCTATGTCCTTGACAGACATTGTATCCAACCAAGAAGCACATTCGGGTCAACACGGTATCTCTGACAGCACCTGCTCCTCAAAACATCAGCCATGCTGTGAATCGGTGGGTTACGGTGTGGTGCCTGGGAGAGCCGGGGAGCAGAGAACGGGAGCTGGAGACCTGGACAGCAAGAGGAGAAGAGCAGAAGCTAAAGCAGGGAGAAAAGAGAAAGCTGGTCTGAGAGCAGTGCTATACCGGGAAGGAGAGGTGGAGGAGAGAGGCTGAAAGGAGAGGAGAGTGCTGGGAGAAGGGGGAAGTGGCCGGGGACAGGAGGAAAGAAGAGGGGTGCTGGGGGCGAGAAGAAAGGCTTGACAGCTGCTTTTCTGGTAGTGGGGGAGTATACTGCACTGGGACTGCCCCCTGTTTCTTTCTGCCCCCCCTCCCCCTCATCTTCCTGCTCATCCCATCCCCCAGCCCCTTCCCCTATCTCCTGCCTTCTTCTCTTTCTTTCTGCCCCCTGCCCTATTCCCTCCTCCTTCTGCATGCATTGTGTATTTTAAATGTTGTGATTCACCTTGAATGCCCCAGGAATGTTCAGTACAAAAAAGTTATTCTTTCTGCATGGTGTTTTTTAAATGTGATTTCTAAATTGACATTGCAATAATAATAAATTATTAGAGATGTGAATCGTGTCCTCGATCGTCTTAACGATCGATTTCGGCTGGGAGGGGGAGGGAATCGTATTGTTGCCATTTGGGTTTTAAAGATATCGTGAAAAATCGTTAAAATCGTGAGCCAACCCCTTAAAACCCACCCCCGACCCTTTAAATTAAATCCCCCACCCTCCCCAACCCCCCCCCCCCCCCAAATGCTTTAAATTACCTGGTGGTCCAGAACGGCGGCGGTCCGGAACGGCCCCCTCAATTGAATCCTTTTGTCTTCAGCCGGCGCCATTTTGCAAAATCGACTGCAGGAGGTCGTTCAGCGGCGGTCCGGAACCCCCGCTGAACGACCTCCTGCAGTCGATCTCCTGCCGGCACCATTTTCCGTACGGAAAACGATTTGCGGCAAGAAATCGCTTCCTGAACCCCGCTGGACTCCCAGAAACTTTTGGCCAGCTTGGGGGGGCCTCCTGACCCCCACAAGACTTGCCAAAAGTCCAGCGGGGGTCCGGAACGACCTCCTGCGTCGAATCATTTTTGTCTATGGCCGCCGCCATTTTGCAGCGGCCATTTTGCAAAATGGCGCCGGCTGAAGACAAAAGGATTCAATTGAGGGGGCCGTTCCGGACCGCCGCCGTTCTGGACCACCGCTGGATCCCCAGGTAATTTAAAGCATTTGGGGGGGGTTCGGGAGGGTGGGGGATTTAATTTAAAGGGTCGGGGGTGGGTTTTAGGGGGTTTTAGTGTGCCGGTTTTCCTGCCCTCCCCCTTCCCCCGATTTACGATTTTTTAACGATAAATCGGGGGAATTGGTATTGTATCATGGCCCTAACGATTTTTGACGATTTAAAATATATCGGACGATATTTTAAATCGTCAAAAAACGATTCACATCCCTATAAATTATACTTTATATGGTTTACACAAAAATGCATATAAGAAAATAACATTCATTATTAGGGATGTGCATTCATTTGAAGCAGCAAAGACATTGTCAATCACATTGTCTATGTCATTTCATGTCGTTTTCATAATGAAACAATAGAAAAAAAAAACATCAAATGTTCGGTTTTTCTTTCTATTGATTTTAGTGTGCACTATTTCCAAAACAAGAAAATATTGGGAACAGCATAAACGACACAGAAATTTGCCTCCAAACAACATGAAAAATATTGGTCTGCACATCCCTATTCATTAAGAAGTTGGGGGCTATTTGCAAGGCCCTGCAACCAAAAAGATGTTTCACTGTGCCTCTATCATATCTCCCCTATCTCGCCTCTCCTCTAGGGTATACATGTTTAGTAGGGATGTGCAGAGCAAAATTTTATGTTCATATTTTTTATGTCCGAAAGGGGGTCCCACTTGCGGCCAATATGGACATAAAAAAAATCCAATGAGTTGGGTATATGTACATATGTGCAAAAAAAAAATTTAAACCCCCTCACCCTCCTTAATCCCCCCCCCCAGACTTACCACAACTCCCTGGTGATCGAGCGAGGAGTGAGGACGTCATTTCTGCAATCCTTGGCGAGAAGCATGTGACGTCGGTGGCACGTCGAGTGACGCGGCGTCACGTGATTCCCGGCTCTTTCGCGCCGGACGGCTCGTTCGGCCCAAAAAGAACTTTTGGCCAGCTTGGGGGGGCCTCCTGACCCCCCCAAGCTGGCCAAAAGTTCTTTTTGGGCCGAACGAGCCGTCCGGCGCGAACGAGCCGGGAATCACGTGGCGCCGCGTCACTCAGACGCGACGTCACGTGATTCCCGGCAAGTTCGCGCCGGACGGCTCGTTCGGCCCAAAAAGAACTTTTGGCCAGCTTGGGGGGGCCTCCTGACCCCCTCAAGCTGGCCAAAAGTTCTTTTTGGGCCGAACGAGCCGTCCGGCGCGAACTTGCCGGGAATCACGTGACGTCGGCGTCACGTGATTCCCGGCTTGTTCGCGCCGAACGAGCCGTCCGGCGCGAACTTGCCGGGAATCACGTGACGTCGCGTCTGAGTGACGCGGCGCCACGTGATTCCCGGCTCGTTCGCGCCGGACGGCTCGTTCGGCCCAAAAAGAACTTTTGGCCAGCTTGGGGGGGTCAGGAGGCCCCCCCAAGCTGGCCAAAAGTTCTTTTTGGGCCGAACGAGCCGTCCGGCGCGAACTTGCCGGGAATCACGTGACGTCGCGTCTGAGTGACGCGGCGCCACGTGATTCCCGGCTTGTTCGCGCCGAACGAGCCGTCCGGCGCGAACTTGCCGGGAATCACGTGACGTCGCGTCTGAGTGACGCGGCGCCACGTGATTCCCGGCTCGTTCGCGCCGGACGGCTCGTTCGGCCCAAAAAGAACTTTTGGCCAGCTTGGGGGGGTCAGGAGGCCCCCCCAAGCTGGCCAAAAGTTCTTTTTGGGCCGAACGAGCCGTCCGGCGCGAACGAGCCGGGAATCACGTGACGCCGGCGTCACTCGACGTGCCGCCGACGTCACATGCTTCTCGCCAAGGATTGCAGAAATGGCGTCCTCACTCCTCGCTCCATCACCAGGGAGTTGTGGTAAGTCGGGGGGGGGGGGGATTAAGGAGGGTGAGGGGGTTTATATTTTTATTTTGGCTCAACAATCGCGATTTCCCACATATCGAACATATCTATGTTCGATATGTGGGAAATCCGATCGTTTATGTCGAATCAATTTTTTAAGTAAAAAAAAAATATGAGTTGCGTTTTACTAATGCGGTCAATCCGAATGCACACCCCTAATGTTTAGATCTTTAAGTCTGTCCCCATATGCTTTACAGTGAAGACCACTGATCATTTTAGTAGCCACCTTCTAGTAGGGTTGCCAACTGACTTCAGATTTTCAGGACAGGTTGATCCAGTCCTGGTTTTACTCCCCTGCATGCAGATGCTTATAATCTTGCTTTTCTTAAGGGAATGCAAATTTCGGGCTAGTGCGCACTAACCCGAAAAATGAATCTTTCCGAAATTTTGGAAAAATCTCATTCATTTTTTGGGTTCCCCGAAACAGGACGAATTAGGTAATTTTGTTGAAATTGCCTAATTTGTCCAAAATGAAATCACATCCCTAGAATGCTATAGGGAAATCAGAACAATGCAATGGAGTAAAACCAGGACTGGATCAACCTATCCTGAAAATCTGGAGCCAGTTGGCAACCCTAGACCAATACCACCTTGTTTATATCCTTTTGAAGATGTGATCTCTTGAACTGTACACAGTATTCCAAATGAGGGCAATATCACCTCCTTTTTTCTGCTGATCATTTTTCTCCCTACACACCTACGCATCTTCTGGCTTTTGCCATTGCTTTAGCCACCTGTTTGGCCATCTTGAGATCATCATATATGATCACCCTCAGATCCCACTTTTAATTCATGCATGGAAGAATTTCATCCCCTAGACTGTATGTTTGAAAGTTACCATATTTCTGAATAGCACACACTAATTGCAGATAATGCACACTATTTCTGAATAGTTTTGCAAATAGTGGGGCAGATTTTATAAATCTGCGCACATGCGTACTTTTGTTCGCACACCAGGCGCGAACAAGAGTACGCGGGATTTCAATAGATACGTGCGTAGCCGCGCATATTCATTAAAATCCGGGGTTGGTGCGCGCAAGGCTGCCCAAAATCGGCAGCCTGCGCGCGCTGAGCCACGCAGCCTGCCTCCGTTCCCTCCGAGGCCGCTCCGAAATCGAAGCGACCTCGGAGGGAACTTTCCTTCACCCTCCCCCCACCTTCTCCTCCTTTCCCCTACCTAACCCCCCCCCCCCCCCCCGGCCCTATCTAAACCTCCTACCTCTATCACGAAAGTTACGCCTGCTTGAAGCAGGCGTAACTTTGCGCGCCAGGCCAGCTGCCGCGCTCCATGTTCCGGTCCGGGGTCTGGTCCGGAGACCTCGGCCACACCCCCGAAACGCCCCCGAGCCGAAACCATGCCCACGGTGCCGCTCCAGATGATGCGCTGAACGCGTCATGCCCCCTCGACACCCCCCCTGATGATGCGCAGATTGCGACACGCCCCCAAAACGCCCCCCCCCCCCCCCAGGAAAGCCCCGGGACTTACACGCGTCCCGGGGCTTTGCGCGAGCCGGAAGCCTATGCAACATAGGCTCGGCGTGCGTAGGGGGTGTTTGGGCCAGGTTTTCGGGGGTGTATGCGCATATCCCTTTGAAAGTCTGGCCCAATGTGTACTATTTCTGAATAGTTTTGCAAATGTTGTGTACTATTTCTGAATAGCATGGACTATTTTCAGATAGCACACACTTTTCATAAATAGTGCACACTAAAATGATAGAAAATATATATAATGAAATTTTGTGGATTTTTCTATCTTTTCTTTTGAAAAACGATACGAAACATTTCAAATGAAAGCACATCCTATTCGCTAATAGGAACAGGAGACTGAGGTCACCACTTTGACCCTCCATTCTGAAAATAATGATTGAATCAGTGTCACACCCTTTCTGTCTGATTTTCTAAACACTAATGATAATTCAACTTATGCCTGCATTTAACATTAATAAATGTCTAAACAGCCCTGTCAATAGGCACCCATTATGCTTGTGCCCAGGCTGGTAAATATTTAGGGGCAGCAGGCTAGATAAGATTTGCTGCCTTCCAGCTCTGTTGAATCTCATTCAGCAGAAAACTGCCCTCTGCTGCCCTGTAACAGATTCTTACAGGATGGGGGGCAAAATCCTAAATCTCTCCCTGTATCCTTTTCTAGGGGCATAATTTCTACTTAGAAAATCTTGAAATGAATATCACTGTGAGTATTCTAATGCTTGTGATAGTCACTAGGGTTGATGTACTAATGGCCTTAATAGGGATGTGCATTCATTTTTAAGCAAAATTAAAATGACATTCTCACATTTTGCTTTGTTTTGTTTTAAAATAAAATGAAAAGAACCCCTTCCTCCCGAAATTTATTTATTGTTAGCAACTTTCATTTCAGAAAGTCAATGAAAAAAAAAGATGTGAAATTTCTGCCTCCCTAACCCCCCACCCCATGCCCTTCCTCCTGAACTACGCTCTTTCCATAGCAATTTCCAGTGTGGAAAGGGGCAGGAGTAATCCCCAGTCATTCCTGCCCTGCTGGCTCCAGCCAGCACTGAGGCTGCCACCATTTTATTTTAGGCCCATGCAGCATAGAGCCCCAGTGCTAACAGGTGCCATTTTCAAACGGAGCTGATGGGGCAGGAGAAACTGGAAATAGCTCCTGCCTCTTTTTACAATATAAGGGGTAAGTGTGGTCCAGGGCTGGGAGAAGATTTTTTTTTTTTTTACATTTTGGATTGAGGTAAATATTGAGTATATTCAAAATCCATTTAGACGGATAGCCATCTAAATGATAAAACCAGCATATTCAGTCACTTAACTAGTTATCCAGCTAGAATTTAGCTGGATAACTAGTTATTTCAGTCGAGTTCCAGGGTTCATAGCAGAAGCATTCGTATTTCAGACCCTAACACACAGCCCCAAAGATATTTGGGAGAGTGGCCCCAATACTCCCCAAGGCTGGGAAAGTAATCCTGAATAGAACAGGAGTTGCACAAGGAAGCATTACATGTATGGACTTTAATAATCATCATGTTGAGTGCTCCATGTCAGTAAATGCACCTTCACATTCTATTTGTATCTGAATGCTCCTTTCCTGTTCAGCCTGCTCTTGAATCTGGTAATGTATCTCCTGCAATTCCTCCTGAATCAGGTCATGTACCTCCTCCTCCTCCTTCTCTTCATCCAGATGATCTTCCTGTTTCTCTATTTTTAGCCAGGTTATGAAGCATGCAGCAGGCTAGAACCATCTCACATACCTTAGCAGGACTGTAGAGAAGGTATCTCAGATCCGTCTAGGCAGTAGAAAAGTATTTTGAATAGGCTGAAGGTTCTCTCTATGACTGTCCTGGTATGCCAGTGAGCTCTGTTATAGCAAGCCGCTGCAGTGGTCTGTGGGTTAGCTATTGGGATCATGAGCCAAGTTTTGAGTGAATATCCAATAAAGGAGAATACAGAGAAGAGCAGTATTAGCTATCCTTTAGTGTTCAGCAGTGGAGTAGTTTCCTGGTCCAGATTGGAGCAATCCTACTAAGCCAATGCTGTCAATCCACAAGGAGACCAAAGAAGAGGTTAGTTGCTGGTGTAGTGGAAGTGGTAAGTAATATCCAACCTAGAAGCTAGCTCCCAGTGAGATGCCCTTGCTGGAAGTAGTTATGAATTCTTGACTGTGAAAGGATGTAGGCATCATGACTAGATCCTGGAAACCTGGGCACAACGTTCAAGATGATGACATCATCTTGAACGTATTGAGGGATTGGAAGCCCTTGCAGTTGCGGTAGGTGGCATCATTGTCCTCTGGTGTCCTTATAGGGATGCGAGTGCAATTGATAGCCTTCAAGACAAATGGAAAGCATTCAATTTGGAAGAAAATCAATTACAATTTATTGTTGTTGCTATCTGCTCTGAGGAAAAAAATATATATTGATTTGTTTTCCTGAGAATCACAGCCAGGAACTGATTTATACATGTGGAAATGGCAGACTGGCTTATTCTAGCTGTGACCCCCGACAGGTGGCCAAAAATGCCAGTTGGTAGTGACCTTGACGTGTCCTGGTAAGGTGTGGCCCCTGTGAGTGAAAGAACACAGGTCCTCCTCTAACTTCTGGCATAGGTACAGTACGGTTTCCTTGTTGAATCTGAATCTGTGCAGAATTTGCTCCTCCCTGACAGATCCAAGAATTGTGCCTTCATCCTGTATACTGTCTGTTAGGGGTACCTCCTCCTCCTCTCCTACTCTATTCTCTCTCCCTCCTCAACCATTTTGACATGATTACACATAAGCCCATTAGTGTCATTTTGAAAATGGATTCTCCACCACAGGCTCCCACCACCCAGCATGGTCCTGTCAATACAGAATCACTAACTCTTACTCCCTAGTATAGCCCAATCTGTCCTAGGGACACTTACTGCCACCCCAGTATAGCCTAGTATATCCAGTTATCCCCCAGTATGGCTCAGTCTGTCATTGCCACCCTCTAGCCTACTGTCCTGTCCACTCACCCAGAGTAGCCAAACCATCAAACAGCATGAAAGTTTGAACTTGTGAATGTAAAGGAGCAGTAGAAAATATACTTGTGTAGTTTTGATGATGTTTATTTATTTTATTTATTTATTTGAGATTTTTCTATATCGGCATTCGCTATGGAAATCGCATCATGCCGGTTTACAATTAACAAGGTGTGACAAAAGGAAAATTAATAAGAACATTAACAGGTGCTAAAAGAAAAAAATAGCAGTTACATTAAAACAGTTCACACTTATGTTCACACTTATGTGTGAACTTATGTTCACACATAAGTTGCTTTTAAAATAGCTCATTTCCAAACTGCCTACATGTGCCCATTTATGAGTGTAAAATTGCTATTGAATTTTATAGTCTGCACACAAACTATGGGGTAGATTTTCAAACCGCGCGATTTGGCGTACTTTTGCTGGCGCATCAGGCACAAGCAAAAGTACGCGGGATTTTAGTAGATACGCGCGTAGCCGCGCGTATCCGCTAAAATCTTGGATCGGCGCGCGCAAGGCTATCGATTCTGTATAGCCGGTGCGTGCCGAGCCGCGCAGCCTACCCCCGTTCCCTCCGAGGCCGCTCCGAAATCGAAGCGGCCTCGGAGGGAACTTTCTTTTGCCCTCCCCTCACCTTCCCCTCCCTTCCCCTACCTAACCCACCCGCCCGGCCCTGTCTAAAACCCCCCCTTACCTTTGTCGGGGGATTTACGCCTCCCGGAGGGAGACGTAAATCCCCGCGCGCCAGAGGGCCGCTAGCGCCCCAGGACGCGACCTGGGGGCGGGTACGGAGGGCGCGGCCACGCCCCCGGACCGCCCCAGGCTGTAACCACGCCCCCGGGCCCGCCCCCAAAACGCTGCCGGCACGCCCCCAAAATGCCGCGCTGACCGGGCCCGCCCCCGACACGCCCCCCTCGCCAAACCCCGGGACTTACGCGAGTCCCGGGGTCTGCGCACGCCGGTAGGCCTATTGAACATAGGCGCACCGGCGCGCAGGGCCCTGCTCGCCTAAATCCGCCCGGATTTGGGCGGATTTAGGTGAGCAGGGCTCTTAAAATCCGCCCCTATATGTGCAGGTTATAAAATCTGAGTACATATGCATGCAGACATACTTGCTTATGTAAAAACTGCGAGCTGGGCAAGTTTGGACTTATCCGGAATTGTTGTGCCATTTATCTGGATAAGTTTCAATTTATCTGGCTACGTAGCAGCAATTAACTGGATAAGTCTGAAAAGCACTACTTATCCATCTCAGTAGCACTTTTTGAACTTATATCCAGCTATCTGACTTATCTGGCTAAATATTGTTTTTTTTTTAGACTTATCCAGTTATCTTACTTAACCAGAGAAGTCCGGAAAGCGCTATTTAGATAGACATGTAGCACTTTTCAGACTGATCCGTCTAAGTAGCACCTGCTGCTAAAGTGCTACTTAGCCAAATAAGTTGGAATTTAGCTGGATAAGTTTGCGCAAATGATATACCCGCATATTTGTATGTCATATTTTAAAGGGCTACGCAAGTAGATTAGACGCATTTACCCCTGTCACTCAGCTTTTACATATATAAGCCAAGGGATTTTTTAACACGCACATGGCAATAAAATTACCAATTTTACCAATTAGTCTACAGTTTACCCAGTCCATCTGCAGCTCATGAGGACCCTCCTGGCTTTTCAACCTGAAGTTCTCTCATTTCACCCAGACCCCCTACCTAGTCATTTTTTCACTTTGAAGTCATTTATGATCACTTACTCCTGCTATTGACCAGGAGTAAATATACGCAAGTAAAGTGCCACATTTACATGTGTAAATTGCTTATAAAACAGCAACTTTCTTGCCTAAATGGTGGCCCCTCCCCAGAAAGGGGAAGAACATGAGCTGTATCATGCTTGGCCCACCTCTTTTTTACATGTGTAAATTTATTAAACGACCCAGATTTATACATGTATGTTTAAGTTTTAAAATATACATGCTATTTTATACACATAAGTCCTATTTTTTATGCACATAACATTTGAAAGTTCACCTTTATGCACATACATGCAAACCATGCCCCAACAAGACCCCAACACACCTTTTTTCATACATACTTGTATTTGCAAAGGTACATACATACACGTATGTGACATTTCTATAAAATATGGGTTGCGAGAGGATGCTTCACATACATGTGTATATGAAGACTTAACTTAAATTTAGTTAGTCCCTCAACTCGACTGCTATACTGCTCAAACAGAATCCACCGCAGACTGAACTTGCGCCCCGTCTCTACCACAAATATACCGAACAAGGCCCGCAAACCCCCACAGGACAACGATCCCTAACAACCAGCCCTCCTCCATCCACGACCCCCAATATCATCCAGGCAGACGAAAGACATGCACAGAACATCACAGCTGTGAATTAGAACACCAAAGACTGAATAGGCCTTAATGCACCTTTATACTACCTTCCACGATGACCAAAGATAAATCGATCAACACCCCAAGACAGCTCACAAACCCTCATCTCAAACACACCTCCCCCAAAAATAACCTCACGACCCAGTAAAATAGAAAGAGTACCACAACTAATTCAAAAAATACATACAACGATGACCTCGACACCTACTACTAACCCTCCTGAAAGACACCGACACCTAGTCAAGATCCTCCTCAACAAATCACTAAAAAGCATGATATATCTCACGTTTTTCCTCATAAACGCTCAAGCTCTCACAACAAAATTTCATGCTGATATCAGACATTATTCAAGAGAAAAACCCAGACTTCATCGCTGTGACCGAAACCTGGTTTAAAAATATGGACCATGTAATCACAAACCAAATAAACAACAACTCATACGACTTATTCTCAATTCTCAGGAAATCCCGCAGATGAGGTGGTCTACTACTAATCATAAAAAAGCATTTCACCATGAAACTTATCCCACACACACTCCCACGGCAATATGAAATAGCCCTCTTTGACTCAATCTGCAAATAAGCCCTCTGGGGATAAGGAAATACCTACAGTACCTGCATGTAATCCGTTTTGAAGCGCTGAAAAAAAGAGTGCAAAAAGCGGAATATAAAAAATCTAAACAAATTAATAAAATAGTCTACTGCCCCTCCCCCCCCAGACTTCTTGACAACGACATATCCCCCCCTCATTGAATTCTTCATAACAAACATCAGCCTCAAAAAACCCACAATTATACTCGGAGATATTAACCTTCATATGGACATCTCCCCGCTATCCTAAACTTGCTAAATCCTGATGGACGTTCTCTCCACCCTCAGCTTCACACAACATGTGACCAACCCAACTCACAAACCTGGTCACACTCTTGACCTTATCTTCACAAATGGCAATTTCTTCACAAACACAACAATATCCTACTCACCAGTCCCATGGTCCAACCACTATCTACTACACTGCAAGACCCAAACCAACCCAAACAACAAGAACGAAACTAATAATACCTACACTTTCAAATACAGACTACCCTTCCAACCAGACCTACTCCAACAAGAACTTGGAAAGCATTTGATGAACTTAGATCTCTTAAACATAAATAATGCCACCCAATCATGGCACCAAATTATAACTGAAATTGCTAATACTATAACCCTGAAGAACAAAACAGATCAAGAACAAAAGAGAAAACAAAAACCCATGGTTCAACACCCAACTAAGAGACACCAAATCCACCTTAAGGGAGGAAAAAAAAGAATGGCGAAAAAATAAAGGTCCACTAACTCTAGAAAGATATCGCACACACCTAGCAACTTATAAAAAGCTGATAAACAAAACGAAACAAGATTACTATTGCAAAAAAATTCCAAAACTCCTCAAACAACACAAAATCACTATTCAACATAGTAAAAACCAACCTAATATCAGGCAATAACAACAACTCCTCACCCCAAACCAAAATCCTAAGCCAAGAACTTGCCATTTTCTTCAAAACAAAATCAGCAAAATAACAGAGAATATAAACAAATCCCCTTACCAAAATGCACAGCTAAGCATCAAAGATATAACACTATGGACCTCATTCAACCCCAATATCAACTACTAAAATGGAGACACTATTAAAAACCCTAAACTCTGCCTGCCATAAACTTGACATAATCCCGATATGAGCCTTATAAAGGAAATATCTCAAACCATCATTCCAACCTTCATGGCAATTATAAATAAAATCTCTAGAAGAAGATGAACTACCAGACAAATTAAAAATTGCCACAATTAAACCCATAAAAAAAAAGAACCTCAACCTTGATGAACTTAACAACTACCGCCCAATCTCAAAACTTACCTCTCCTCGCCCAAAGTGACGGAAAAGGCAGCCCTTAAACAACTCAATGATCATCTTGAAACAAACAATATCTTGCACCCCAGCCAACACAGATTTAGAAAAATCATAGCACAGAAACCTTACTCCTAAATCTATCAAACACAATCATAAGAGGTTTCGACAATGGACAAAGCTACATCCTCATCCTACTAGACCTCTCCGCTGCCTTCGACACGGTCAAACATAAAAATCTAATCTCCAGATTAGCCGAAATCGGGCTATCAGGTAAAACAATAGACTGGTTACCTCTTTCCTTTAATAACAGATCTTTCAAGGTAACCATCAACAGCCATTCCTCAGATGCCATACCACTAGAAACTGGAGTCCCCCAAGGATCAGCCACTCTGTTCAATATATACCTCCTGCCATTATGCCAGTTACTCTCAAGCTCGGCATCACATACTTCATGTACACTGACGATATCCAACTAATCATACCTGTAACAAACACCCTCAAAATGCAATAAACTATCGGCCACATACCTCAATACCTTAAAAAACATGCTAAACCAAATGAAATTCTGCCTTAATATGGAAAAAAACTGAATGTTATACTGCTTGAAAGAAAAAGCTCTGGAGATCACCAGAACCATGGCATCCAAATTGACAACATGCACATCAAATAAAAGAAAACGTGAAAGATCTAGGAATATGGATGGACCCCTAGCTGAATTTCAAATAGCACATTGCAATGAAAATCAAAGAAAGTTTCTACAAATTATAATTCTCAAACACCTAAAACTACTCCTGAACCAACCTGAATTCAGAACCCATTCTCCAATCACTAATTTTTACAAGCTTCGATTATTGCAAACTCACTCCTGATAGGCCTACCCAAATCAACCATCCGACCCACTACAAATACTATAGAATGCCACAGTCAGGCTCCTCACCAGCTGCAAAACAACGGACCCACATCACCCCTGTACTAAAAGGACTACACTGGTTACCTGTAGAAAAAGAATCGAATACAAAATACCTAACCCATTTTCCACAATGCAATACACAACAGTGAAAGCACATGTCTAAACACCATTATACACCGACTCCAATTCTCAAACACAACACTAGATCAACAAACAAAGCACAGCTAGACATTCCATCAGTCACAACCGCCACCAAACTCACTTCTGTAAGAAAAAAGAGCTATATCAATAGCAGGACCTCACCTCTGGAACTCTTTTTCTTACAGAACAACACAAAAATATTTTAAAACTTCTCAAAACCTGGCTTTTCAGACAAGCCTACAAAGAAGGGATAGGCTAATCGAATACTCTATCATACCCAAGAATCTTAATTCCCCCGTTAAGCACTTTATTACCCACAAACACCACCCAACTTGTATACCAGCATCATACCCAGTTGAGCCTATTACGTCCAATTGCTGTTACTCTATTGTAAATTATAAAAAACACGAGACATCACCACGCGGTGAAACCACTAACTCTAGATGACATAAATACCATGGACAATACCTGGCTGTATTAACATACACAGTTTGATGGTTCATGTTTTCTCTTGTTTTAAACACCTCCCACAGTTACTTTCTAATCCTCATGTCTGTTCGGATATAACCAATGCTTTGTAATTGTTTTTCGGAGTGAAGGCCTGCGCCACCTCCCCACAGTTATGAATGTAAACATTGATCTTTTTTGTAAACTGGCGTTATACCTGTTGTTGTTACAGCTGTAAACTGTTGTTATACCTGTAAACTGGAGTGAAGGCCATTCGGTTAAACATAGGTATATAAAAGCATACAAATAATTAAAAATAAATAAATATATTTGCATATTTTCACTCGGATCACTTTTAAAAATTCACCCCATAGTGTTTTGAAAAGAATCCAGAGGCAATAAAATGTAATGAGCTCAGGAGCTTCATAAGACATAATATGAAAACTGGCTACCTGTGAATTAATATATGTTTTAAATCCATATATAAGGCTATAATAACCTTTGAGCTCAAGCAGTACCTGTTGATTACTTCACCCTTTGAAAAGTCTGGCAAAGTGGTCATGGGCCTAAAAATCTAGGGAAAAGGCTTTTGCTCTTCACTGCTGCTTCTCTCTCCCTCCCCCTCCCCCTTTCATCTCTTCAGCAACTTTCGTCTTCTTCTCTTTAATCCCATCTTCCTTTCACTATCCTACTCCTTTCATCTTTCTTTTATCTTCTCTATTCTTGTATTTTCTGCTTCAGCATCCAGAACACCTCTATTTTGTCCCTCGCATTCCTTCCTGACATCTGGTCCCTTTTATAGCCTATGAATGCATGTGGTTAACATCTTTACCCCCAGAAGGTGATAAATTATGGCGTTAGTGTGCAGTAACTAATAGCACAGAGTTTAGTGACTAAGATTGAGAACTTCTGCGAGCTCATGATGTTTCATTGAATACTCTTATGCCCCCTTAGCATGCATGTATAAGCTAAGGTTTAGTGGGTGCAACCTAAATGTGAGCTGCCACTTAGGTTACATGCTAATCCTTCAGTGGCTTACAATGCTAATTAGCATGCAATTAAACTGGTTTAGAGATACTGCTAAGGTCTTTTGGGCTTGAGTAAATAGGCCTTTAGTGGCCTATATGCTGTCCTTATTCAAACACAGCTCCACTTCAAACATAGCCCCACTCACAAGGTGGTTAAGCAGTTCCTCTGCACTTCAGATTAAAGCAGCTCCTAGACTTTGAGTACAACAGATTTTGCATCCTGGCAGTGAGCTTTCCCAGTCAGAGTACTTGACTGAGTTCTCTCAGAAGCTTCCTCCAAATCATGCCTCCCCCTCTCTAAAGGTTTGTATTCCTCCAAAAGATGGAAAGCATTTAAACATTTTTGTATTTTTATTCCTCAGTTTATCATGGGATTAGTAACTATCAAGGAAAGCTTAATTACATGAGAGCCTAATTACATACAAATTAACATGATTTTCCGACTTCACTGTTATGTACTAAAACATGTATTTTGACTCAATAATCTGTAGAACCTAGGGCTATAAGCAGTATTATGCTAAAACTGGCTTTTTTAGCAGGGTATAAAAACATCGTGTCACCTCTTGGTGCATCAGCCCTTTGTTTCTATGCAAGCGGTGTATGGAACTTAACCACTCCAATGTTTTGCAGTCAGATAAAAGCTGGTTGACTGTCCTCGGCCTTTAACATTTTTCTATTTGGAACATCCTCCCCATCTCCCAGTCATTTAAGTATACAGTTTAGTAGGGATGGTGAGAAGGTAACATAACTTAAAATGCATGGGTGACCATTTAACTTTTAAATATTTATATAATGTTAACCACATTAGCTCAAGATATATTCTCCTATAAAATTTCAACAGTTGTCATCTGGAAGCCTCATGTTAATGATTGCTTCTCTTTTCCTAGGAAAGCAGAAAACATATGTAACAAAATGTACCTCCAAATTAAACAACTTAATTATTAAGCTACAATAAGGACACTCTTCATTATTTAATTTATTAAGATGTTAGAATATGACATTGATTTTTATGATTTTTTTTGTAATGCTGTCCCAGTAACCTTTCTAGAAATGACCTTTGTCCTCTAAGCACTCAGTGGATAGTGGAGAACAGCTGCTATAAATTCCCTGTGCTGACATCCTTTTTAACAGCCCAGTTGGCAATTTATGGAAAAGGTTTGGGAATGGGCAGTAAAATCCTCATAGGACCAAGAATGCAATTATCTCTAAGTGGAGATGTGAGTGTCCTTGTCCTTGACAGCAGCAATCTGTTAAGATTCAGGAGCAGAAAACGCCCATCTTCTTAGATGAAATCACTCGTAGTGCAAGAAAGAAAACAAACAGGATTGTGACCTTGGCATATCATATTCAAAATTAATTTATTGTCTAAAATATAAGAATTTCTTAACAGATATTGCAATAAAGATATAGAATTGATTCTTACCAAGTTTCGAGAATTAAACTCTATTTTAGTTGCCTTGACCACATTCTCCAGCAATAGATTCCATACCTTGATTTTTTTCACTGAGTGAAAAAATATTTCCTATGATTTTTTAAAATCTGCCGGTTGCCAGTTTTATGGAGTGTCCCTGTTGCGCTCCTGCTCGCAGGTTAGCCGCAAGCAGGCACTTATCTCGCAGCCCGGAGGCTGCCGTCTTTGCCGCTCCCATGGCTGGCCAGAGGCCACAGCCTGTCTCCTTCTGAAGCGGCAGGAGCCACTCTCGTCTGCCTCTCTTCACCGAGGCAGGGAGCCGTGGACTTCAGCCTCCCTTCGCGGCATGGAGCGCCACCAACGTTGTCTTCTTGAAGGCCTGGAGGCCTGTTCCGCAGCTGCATGGATGCTGCCATCTCTCCGCCTCTAGGGGTGAGGCTGCACCTCTCTTCTCAGTTAAAGGGCCCGCAGCCGGATATGACCCAGGCTCCACTTTAGAGCTCCTCCCTGGGTGTCTCCTCGTTCAGCCCTATAAGAAGGGCCTGTCTTCAGTTCTTCCTTGCCTTGGAAAGGGGCTAGTCCTCCTTAGGACTCCTCACTTCCTGCTCCTGCTTGGCATTCCCTTGTCTTCGTGGGATCCCTAGTCATTAATGTTCCTGGTCTCTTCACTGGATGTCCTTTGTCTTGTCCTGATGTCCATCTTCTCTGAGTTCCTGATATGTCTTCTGTGGTTTCCTGATGTCTGCCATGCCTCTGAGATCCTGGTGTTTCTTCTGTGATATCCTGATGTCTCTTCTCTGAGGTCTTGATGTCCACCTTGTCCTGCGTCTGCCAAAGCTCTGTGCTGTCCCATCCCTGCATGGTCCGCGACCAGCCTGGCTGGGTTGTGTAGGGTGCGCAGTGGTCCAAGTGGTCCGCGACCACCCCGGCTGGGGTGTGTAGGCTGCTCGGTGGGATAACTCCTTCCGTCGGGGCCGAGGCTCCTCCACGTCCTTCGTCTGTCTACATCCATGGTACGGAGTCCTCTTGATGTCCTGGCCTCGCTCTTCCTCGCTGCCCTTCAGTGAGTGTCCTGGAAGTCCAAAGAGGATGTCGTGAGCCTTTGCCGTGGAGGCCTGATGTTTCAGCCTGTCCAGATGTCCTCATCTTCTGTCTTTCTCAGATGTCCTGGTCCCAGAGTTTACCTCCTAGCGGGCCATCCTCTGCCCAACTTCGATGGGACCTTCAGATGCATCTTCCACGCCGGGTCGGAAGTTCTGTCTTCCTTTAAATGACCTGTCAGGTACGTCGATCACGCTGGGTCCCCGTGGCTCAGTCCAAAGTGGTTGCTGCTATGAGTCTGGCCAGTTACCTCTACTCTGAGTTTTAATTCTTCTGTCATCTTTGCCAGTATCTTGAGTCTTCATCTTCTCCAGAACCCTTAGTCTTCGTCTTCTCCAGAACCTTGAGTCTTCATCTCCTCCAGTACCACTGTCTCCAGTGTCCATTCTTGCTAGATATCCTCATCCACCTCTGCCTCCTGTCCAGCCTGCCGCCTGTTGCCATTACACAGCGGCAGGTCCGAAGGGGCTTGGAGTGGTTGGAGGACTACTCAGAGACCAGCCTTGCATGGTTGGCCTCCCAGAGGCAGTGCAGATCGGCAGGGGCCTGGGCTTCAGGTCTCCGCCCAGATGAGGCTCCATCTCACCTCCCTCGGTGCTTCCTCGGAGCTCCTCTCCCGGTTCGCTGAGGACCAAGGGCACACTCCAGTCATCCCAACGCAACATCCTCGAGTCCTAATGTTGTTTGAAAAGGTGAATAACGATTCCCCTATTTACCCATTCCACCCCACTCATGATTTTATACATTTCAATCATATTCTTTCTCATTTATCTTCTTTCTATGCTAAAAAGCCCTAATCTGCAGAGCTATAGCATGCCTATGGCCAATATTGCTTCAGCCATAGGTGCAATGACCTGAAGAGCACCATATCGCCACTGGCCAGCCACATGCTGTTCAAAAGCACTGCAGGGCCACAGGAGGAACAGCACGACCCAGTACTAGTATGACAGCAGTGCCACCATAGGCCTGGTTGCCAGTAGTGATATCCGTGTAGGTAGGTGAGTTTAGTGACTCTTGGCACTCCCAGTGGGAGGTGCCCCATGTTAATAAATTCCTGTGCCCACATGAGTGCAGGGGAAGTTAGAGTGCCTTTCCAACAGGAAGGTACTGGTAGGGTATTTCCATCTACAGGGAAAATACCCAGGAGCTGAGTCCGCTCTCAACCAGAGGGGTGCTGGAGAAGGATTGTTCCTGTCCCATGAAGGTGGCTGGGGGCTGGATTCCTGAAAAGTGTTCCTGAGAGGAAGTTCTTAGTTCTGGAGGTCCAAGGAAAAGGGATTACTTTCAGACAGTGGGAACAGAGCTGCAGCCCAAAGCAAGTACTTGGGAAGAACTAGGAGTGGAGATTCTCTTCTCATGAAGCTTCCCTATCAAGTGTACAGCATTGTGATATTGTGAAATACTGAGATATATTTGTTTGAACTTTGCATTTTATTTTTCGGAACTCTTTGGTGCACTGGCCATTAGTATATTACTTTTGATATTTGTTTTTTCTGTCATCAGTGCCAGTAAAGACTTTTTATTTTTATTTTAGTTTTGGAGACAGTATGGTTTTGGGCTGGCTGTTGCTGGACTGGTGTACAGAAGAGCCCCAGCATGAGAAAACACTAATGACCTTGAAAATGGTAATCTTCCCTTCCTCCCCCTCAGTACAGAACCCCAGGAGACCTGGGGCTGAAGCTTAGTCGTGTACCTACCAGTGAGCCCCTGTGCCCAAGAGCTTATTGGGGTGAGGGCTACACATTGATGGGGAACGGGAATAATCCTAGAGTAGGCTTTCAAGGCTTGGTCTGTTTTGTGTGATTTAAGAAGCAGATGTAAACATGGCTTTTCAGGTGCAATTCCGAGAAGCTCACTTTGCTTGCAGTGTGCGTAGCACACATGCATTGCAGAGCATTTCTAAAGGGGAAACCAAGTGTCTTATTTCTTTTTGAATACTAGCATATGCTAAACATGACTGCATACTTTGCACCTGCTATTCATGTGGATGGCTGGGGGGTAGAGGCAGCTTGTCCAGTATGCGAAACTGTTTTCCTCTCCAACCTAAATGTGCCCCTCTTGAAAGCTTCATCAAATAATAAATTAACCTAAACTAATCAAACACTCTCTTTGACCCCAACCTGAAATCTGTGTGGTTCAAAAGACTGCCCTGCATTTCTTCCTCCCAGCCAGGCAGAGGACAGCATTTTTCAGCCAAGCTATTTTACCAAGGTAAATGTCTTCGGAAATTGCCCACAAGCCTATTATTCTGCAGCATGGGACGCAGATACGTTATCCAGCTACAGTTAACTGGATAACTTGTCCAGGAAATTCAGCAGAGAACCCCTGATTAGGCGCTCTGCTGATATAGCCGGATAATTAGTTGGATTATTGTATCTGGCTAACTTTTAGAACTGCTCTCTGGCACAACCAGGCTTAGCTGTATAGTTATCCAGACAAATCTGAATATCACAGTTAACTGTATACAATTTTTGGCTAACTTGTCTCTGTCCCTGAATGCCTCCACACACTGCCTCCAGTTATCCAGATAAGTTTTATCTGGAAATGTAGCTGATAACGTGGAGGTGGTCAGAGTACAGGAATTATAAAAGTCTGTGGTTTGTCTGGCTAAGTCCCAGACTTAACCAGGCAAACCATTTCAATATTGACCCCACTGTTTCTCCTAGTTGTACAGCTCATGTCCACTCTAATGATACTTTTAGGGATTATGGGTTATAGGTTTTTTCTACAGGAGAACCATAATGTAAACTGTACATGCAACAAAAGACAATGTAAGGTCCATATTCAGAAGCATGTTAGACAGATAAACTATAAATATATCCAGCTAAATGCATATTTGGGCACTGAGCTGGCTATATTTTAGCCAGCTAAGGAGGGTCATTTTTAAGCGTATCGCACGCGAAAAGGGACTTTTTCACGTGCGATAGCTAGATTGGGGCGGAGTTGGGGTGGCATCGGGCACCGGAAAGAGGAGGAGTCAGGGCGTCATCGGGGCAGACGCTGAGGAAACATTGCTGGCGGCGATAAGGTAAGACCCCTTATCGCTGCCAGTAGCACGCCCAATAGTCACCACCTTTCATGATGGCACACTTGGGTGCGAAAGCCCGGCAGCGATAGCACCGCGGTGGGGTGATCGCTGCCGGGTTTCACAGGCCCACCCCCCCCGTTACCGCCAAATTCAGAGAGTTGTGCTACGTTAGAAAATCCAAGAAAGCATATTGGAGAGTTGTGTTCCTTTGCATTCTTTACAGTTCAGTTTTAAATTTCGAATGCTGAAAAATCAGAAAACAACATTATGCAAGAGAGCATTACTGCAATAATGTATGCTGGGTGGTTATTTAAGATGGAACATACAATTGTTAGGGCCCATTTTTATATTCCTTTTTTTTTTTTTGGTGCATTTTTTTTTTTATCCCTTCCAATTTTTGATTGTTGCACTGTGAAGCCAAAATTCTCCACTGGCCTAGGGCTAGAAGAAGAGGCTTATCTAATACTGATTCTTTCAGGAACCTTTTCTACCCATAGGGGATATCTGCAAGCCAACATTTGTGCAGAGTCCCAGAGAAATGCTATTATGATAGGCTCAATCCTGCCTGCTCGACACATTGTCTTTACCATCTTAAGCAATTTACCTCCTGGGTCCGAAATCCACACTTTTGGTCACACAGAAGCACACTATAACCTTTAAAAAGGAGAAAGAGCAGCTTTTAATCTAGAACAAAGGGGAAATCCGATCGTTGCTCAGCAGCGCATGGTTCGGAGGGAGGAATCTTCAAAGGATACTAATGTAGCATTAGAGTTAGGACATCCCAACAGAGAGGTTCCAATAATAAGAAAAGTAGTCCAATTGCCTTTAATTTAAAATCTCACCTGAGCTAAAGAGTCAAATGTATCCCTGTCATCTGAAAAGCAGAATGTAAATACAAACAAAAAACACACTTTGAAATGTTTGTAATGTATGCTAGTGTCAGAAGTCTAAGAAATAAGATGGAAGAATTAGAGTTTATAGCAGTGAATGATGACATAGACTTTATTGGCATCTCAGAGACATGGTGGAAAGAGGATAACCAATGGGATAGTGCTATATTGGGGTACAAATTAAATTGCAATGACAGAGAGGAGCAATCTTGGTGTCAGGGTGGCACTTTATATCCAGGCTGGATAGAGTCCAAACAGATAAGATCCTGCATTGGACAAAAGTGCACAATTGGATCTTTCTGAATAGAAATCCCTTTGTGTATTGGGGAAGAGTATAGTGATAGGAGTATACTTCCGTTCACCTGGCAAAATGGTTGAGATTGGACAGTGAAATTCTAAGAAAAATTAAGGGAAGCTAAACCTAACTAGTAGAGCAGTAAAAATAGGAGATTTCAATTACCCCAATATTGACTAGTAAGTGAAACATCAGGGCATGCTAGAGAGATAAAGTTCCTGGATGGAATAAATGACAGTTTATGGAACAATGGTTCAGGAACCGACAAGAGAGGGAGCAATTTTAGATCTGCTATTAAGTTCACTTAGGGGTAGATTTTCAAAGGGGTACACGCGTAGGATACGCGCGCTACCCCCCCGAAAACCTACCCCAAACCCCCCCTGTGTGCGCCGAGCATATTTTTGCGGTGTAAGTCCTGGGGCTTGCATGGAGAGGCGAGCCGGGGGGGCATGTTGGGGCGTGGCGATCGTGACGCAGTTGTTTGGGGGCATGGCGCGGGTGACGTGACGTTTCGGGGGCGGCGCCGCGAGTTGTGGTTTCGGCCCGGGGGCGTTCCGGGGGCATGGCCACGCCCTCCAGAACAGCCCCCGGGTTGGTGATGGCGCGCCAGCAGCCTGCTGGCGCGCGCAGATTTACGTCTGCCTCCGGCAGGCGTAAATCCGGCGATAAAGGTAGGGGGGTTTAGATAGGGCTTGGGGGGTGGGTTAGGTAGGGGAAGGGAGGGGAAGGTGAGGGGGGAGGGCGAAAGAAAGTTCCCTCCGAGGCCGCTCCGATTTCGGAGCAACCTCGGAGGGAACGGAGGCAGGCTTGCATGGTTCGGACGTGCGCAGGCTGCCCAAAATTGGCAGCCTTGCACGTGCCAATCCCGGATTTTAATGGATACGCGTGGCTACGCACGTATTCTATTGAAATCCTGCGTACTCTTGTTCGAGCGCCTGGTGCGCAAACAAAAGTACGCGTTCGCGCTAAATTTTAAAATCTACCCCCATAGAGAATAGCCACTGCCATTAGCAATGGTAACATGGAATAGACTCAGGGGTAGATTGTATAATTTAGCGGCGAACGCGTACTTTTGTTTGCGCACCAGGCGCGAACAAGAGTACGCGGGATTTCAATAGATACGCGCTGAAAGGTACAGCTACAAAGGTAAAAAGTGCAACAGGCGTGGACATTTGTAAAAAATACAATACTAGATAGCACAGATTTGAGATATTCCAAGCATTAAGAAAGGTGGAAGGAAGGCAAATGATTACAGTATGTTTAATTAAGTTGATGTGAAAGAGGCTAATTTAATTTAGCCCAAGATCTTCATTCAAAAATTGGAAGAAGGATCCATTAAAAAGAAATAGGATAAAGCATATGCATTGGCAAGTTAAATGTAAGACAATCATAAGACAGGCTAAGAGAGAATTTGAAAAGAATTTGGCCATAGGGGCAAACGCTCACAATAACGGCACATTAACTCCATCTTTAACATCTATTGTTAACAATTTGCTTCATTCTGGATCTGTCCCTGATTGTCTTAAGAAAGCAATTGTTAAGCCTCTATTAAAAAAATCTAATCTTGATGCATCCAACTTGTCCAACTACCATCTGATTTTCTTCTACCTACCTTTTGTTCCTAAAATCATTGAATGTGTTGTGCCTCACCAACTCACTGATTTTTTGGAAGATAATGAAATCTTAGATCCCCATCTGTTTGGTTTTCATCGATCTAAGAGAACTGAACTTTTATTGGTATCCCTAATTTACACTATTAAACAGGGACTCAACAACGGCCAACTATTTCTTCTGGTTTCTTTGGATATATCAGCAGCTTTTGATACCATAGGATCATGAAATTTTGCTGTTCCGTCTTCACGAGTGTGGCATTTCTTTCAATCTTTTGGGTTGGTTGTCTTCAAATCTCAATAATCATTCTCAACAAGTGAAACTTAACCATCAACTCTCCGTATTACTTATTTAAATTCTGGTGTTCCTCTAGGCTGTGCCTTGTTGGCCATGCTTTTCAATATATATCTAGCTCCTATTACAAAACATTCTTGCTAGTATTACAGATGGGTATAATATCTACACCAATGATATCCAGTTTGTCATTAAACTACATCCCACTTGGAAGGATACTAGAGACCATCTGCAAATGTGTTTGTCCTCAATAAAACAATGGGCTGCATCAAAATAACCTGTCATTAAACACTGCTAAAACTGAACTTTTAATAATTCATAGGCCTCATTCCATCTCTCAATATGATTCAATTTCCTTCGAAAATTTCACCTTTTCATTGAATTCTCCCATAAAAAGTGTTTTTTTTGGATGCAACTTTGACATTCCAACTTCAAATTAAATCAATCATTAGAGCCGGCTTTTACACATTATGTCTATTGGCTGGTTTAAGTCACTTTTTGCACAATCATGATTTCCATACTATCGTTCATGTAATTATTTCCCTCATGTTGACTATTGTAACAGTTTACTTTTAGGTCTTCCAAATTGTTCCCTACAATCCTCTACAACTCTTCTCAATTCTCCTGCAAAACTAGTTTCCTGGTTCTAGTCGATTTGATCATGTTACAACACCAATTCTTGCAATGACTACCATTCAAATTGTTATGTACAGACTCTTGGTCTTTGTCGAATGCCACTGCTGAGGATTTACAAGTCTTCACATGAATTAAGATCCTCTCAGTGTGTTTTACTAGATGTCCCTCCATATTTCACACTCACCTCACCACAACTAGAGATACAGCATTCTCTGTAGCTGTGCCTGCTTTAAGGAACTTGTTACCTATAGATCTTCACATCCAAGATAATGTAAAAAAATCAGACCTCCTTTTGAAAGGCTTCTTATTGCGCAGGCTTTTTGTTGATTTTATGTTTCATTTTGTTTTTCTGAAATGATTGTTTATTTTATGTCTTTTATTGTTACAATTGTACCATTAATTGTGATTATGTATGTTTTAATTGTAAATCGCTTAGGGCCTTCATATGTTAGGACGATTAATACATTTTAAATAAATACTACAATAAATACTAAATAAAAACTTTTTTAAAATATATCCAAAGCAGAAGGCCTGCAAGGGAGTCGGTTGGACCATTCGATGATCAAGGGGTTAAATGGCCACTTAGAGAAGATAAGGCCATTGCGTAGAGATTAAACAATTTCTTTGCTTTGGTGTTTACTGAAGAGGATGTTGGAGAAATACCCATTCCAGAGAAGGTTTTCATGGGTGATGATTCAGATCAACTGAACCATATCACGGTGAACTTGAAAGATGTGGCAGTTCTGATTGACAAACTGAAGAGTAGTAAATCACTTGGACCAGATGGTATACACCACAGGGTTCTGAAAGAACTAAAAAATGAAATTTTAGTCCTATTTCAATTAATTTGTAACCTATCATTAACATCATCTGATGTACCTGAGGATTGGAAGATGACCAATGTAACCCCTATATTTAAAAAGGGATCCAGGGGTGATCTGAGAAACTATAGATCGTTGAATCTGACTTCAGTGTTGGGAAAAATTGTGGAAACTGTTATAAATAATGAACTTACAAAACATTTAGATAGACAGGGTTTGATGGGGCACAGCCAATATGGATTTATCCAAGGGAAGTCTTGCCTCACAAACCTCCTACATTTTTTGAAGGAATGAATAAACATGTGGACAAGCTTGACTACTCTTGATGCTGTGGATTTTCAGTAAGCGTTTGACAAAATCTCTCATGATAGTCTTCTAAGAAACTAAAAGTCATGGGATAGGACGTGAAGTCCTTGTGTGGATTGCAAGCTGGTTAAAAGACAGGAAACAGAGAGAAAGATTAATGGTCAGTTTTCACAGTGGAAAACGGTAAACAGTGGAGTGCCTCAGGAATCTGTACTTGGACAGGTACTTTTGAATATATTTATAAATGATCTGGAAAGGAGTACAATGACTGAGGTGAACAAATTTGCGGATGACACAAAATTATGCAAAGTAGTTAAATCTCATACAGATTGTGATGAATTGCAGGAAGACCTGGCAGATGAAATTTAACACGGACAAGTGCAAAGTGATGCATATAGGGAAAGGTAACGCCTTGTTGTAGTTACACGATATTAGGCTCTATCATAGGAGTTATCACCCAGGAAAGAGATCTAGGTGTCATAGTGGATAATACATTGAAATTGTTGGCTCAGTGTGCTGTGGCGATCAAAAAAGCGAACAGAATGTTAGGAATTATTAGGAAGAGAATGGCAAATAAAACAATGGATGTCATAATGCCTCTCTATCGCTCCATGGTGAAACCACACCTTGAATACTGTGTGCAACTCTGGTCACCACATCTCAAAAAGAATATAGCTGCACTGGAGAAAGTGCAGAAAAGGGCAACCAAAATGATAAGGGGCATAGAGTGTCTGCCCTATGAGGAAAGGCTAAAAAGGTTAGGGCTCTGCAGTTTGGAGAAGAGACAACTGAAGGGGGGGGGGGGGGAAGATAGAAGTCTACAAATCATGAAAGGACTTGAACAAGCTAATGTAAATAGGATATTTACTCTCTCAGAGAATAGAAGGATCAGGGGGCACTCCATGAAGTTAGCAAGTAGCTCATTAAAACAAATCAAAGAAAATTCTTTTTCACTCAGCGAATAGTTAAGCTCTGGAATTTATTGCCAGAGGATGTGGTTACAGCAGTTAGTGTAATTGGGTTTTAAAAAGATTTGGATACATTCCTAAAGGAAAAATCCATAAACTGCTACTATGTTAATTAATAAGCAATAGTAGCTTGTGATTTATTCTAATGTTTGGGTTCTTGCCAGATACTTATGACTTGGATTTGCCACTGTTGAAAACAAAATTCTGGGCTTAATGGACTCTTGGTCTGACCCAGTATGGCATATCTTATGTTATTATGTATTAATATTAAAGGAGGTTCTTGAGGAGGCTGAAATTATGGGTTTTCTCATCAGATGAGAGTGACAGTTTCTACTATCACACTGTCCTAAGACCCCGGCATTTTATCTTTGTCCCAGAAATACACAAAAGATTACTAGAGCCTCCACATAGACTTATAGGTTCTTCTATAGGATCTGTTATTAAATCTCTGTCAACCTTTGTGGTTTGTTTTTTAAAAACAGAAGTAATATTGACATGATTGTATTTAAAAAATATCACACTTTTTTTTTAACCATCTTAAGCAATTTACCCTCCTGTTTCTGAATCCAAACGTTTGGTTACACAAGTTATTTGTTCCCTGTATACCAATATACCAGAGAAAACAAGCATGACTCACAGTAGAGAACACTTTAAACAGACAGTCTCGACCTCATTCCATACCAACACAGTACATTACTCATCTCTCTGCATTAGCTCTTTGTGACAATTATTTTTCATTCATGGGTATATATCACTTACAGAAACAAGGTGTAGCAATAGGGGCTACCATGGTCCACAGCACTGCAAATGTTCCTACCCCCCAGCCGTGAACCCCGCTGGGGAGAATGCCGATCCCGGGGAAGGCCCCCAAAGGGATGCATGGCAATGTGCCAAGCTCAACTGCCCTCTGCTCCCTGAGACGCTGGCCCTTGAGCACTGTGCCATTTCTAGACACGTGCACGTGGCTTTCCTGCCAAATTTGAAGGGACTGTGGCACAAAAGTCTCTGCAGCTCCTATGGATGATGTCATTGATGCTGCAACTTTAAAGGGCGTTCCCCTGCATCAAGTTGCCTCGGCAAGGTCCACTCCTGCAAAGTAGACTATGCTGCCTCAGTGTTCCTGCCTGTGTTCTTGATCGTCGTTCTGTGTTCCTGTTCTTTGTTCCTGCATTCCTGGTCTTGTCTTCTTCCAGTGGTCAGTCTAGTTCTTCTTCAGGTCCTTGTTGTGTAGCCAGCTCTCAGTGTCTTCAAGACTTTGCCTCTTTGCCTGTGCTGCTTATTGCTTCCCTGCCTGCTCACTAGTCCCGCCTTCCCTCAGATGGATCTTTGGTTCTGACTTCAGCCAGTCGAGCTTGACTATGCTTGAACTCTGCCTGCCACTGATCACTGCCTAACTCCCCTACTACGCCTGTTCTCTGCCTGCCTCTGGCCACTATGTAACTCTCGACCATGTTTGACCTCTGCCTGCCATCGACCTTTGCCTTGTCTCTGACTATGCCTGTAGCTTGTCTCGGACCTGGCCTTTGACCCAACCATCTCTACTGATCTCCAGTTCAACAGCAGAGGCCCCTGCCTAAGACCTGCCAGCCCCGGCACCCGAGGGCTCACCCTAAGGGGAAAGAGGGCTGGTATAGGAGAAGCTCCAGTTGGGCCTCTGACTCATCCAGGTCTGCCAGCTGACGGTGGGGACCTGCAGGTTGCAACAACTCCACCTCAGCCCAAGGGTCCATGCCTGCAACAGATTGCCGAGGCCATGGACTTGGTGAACACTAGTCTTGTGCACAAACTCCAAAAGCAGCAGCATTCCTGGAACTCCTGGCAGCTTCCATGGAGTGCTTGGACACAGCCTCGGCTTCAGCCGCACCTGTACATCCACCGACTGTGCCATCAGCACCCTCTGCACTGACTCAATCTGTTCCATAGCTGCTGGCTCTACCCCATATGCCATGATCTCAAACAGTGCCATTGATTCCTAATCTAGTGTTACATGCACTTTACCCTCCAAGCAGTACTCTTCCCCGATGATATCATGAAGACCACGTTCATCCTCACTCTTTTGAATGACAAGGCCTAGGTTTGGGCCTCTCCCCTTTGGAAGTGCTCAGATCCTATTCTAAGGGACTTACAACTATTCACCATGGCTTTCAAGTAAGTCTTCAATGAGCCCGGCCGGATGACCACTATGGACTCATATCTCTCTACCCATGCAGGGCAACCAGCCTCTAGCAGAGTAGAGTTTCAGATCCTGGCAACTGAACTCAACGGAGGGAGGATTGCCTCCATAGTCTCTCCTGGAGGTCGTATCCCCAGGATCAAGAATGAGTTGGCTGCACATGACTTACTGGAGTCTCTGGAGGGGCTTAGAGACCTGACAGGGAAGATAGACCAGCATCTGCAACAGCGGGCCAGGAAGGTTTAATCCCCTCATAGGGCCATCATACTGGCTTCTCGCTTCCAGTGACCGCTGTCACCACCGGTTGCTACGCCATCCTCCCCTGCTCACTTGGACAAACCTATGCAGCTAGATCACATTTGCCTTGTGCCTAAGGAGAGGCTATGCTGCTGGCAATTAGACCTGTGCTTGTATTGTGCAGGCACAAGTCACTTGCTTGCCCAGTGCCTGGTTAGGCTGGGAAACCTCCAATCCTAGGATTTGATGGGGAGATGATCCTAGGCTTTACAATACCTGCTCCCTAACTGGTACTTCTGGCAACAATTACCGTGGATCACCGGTATTTCTCCACCTTAGCCCTAGTGGACACCGGTGCTGGGGGAAGTTTTGTAATGAAGGAAGTAGAAGACCATTTATGGATTCCCACCATCCAGAGGAGGTCTCCATTAATCATCTCCTCCATTTATGGAAACCCTTTGCCTGGCCAGATCACCATTGCGACTGTACCACTGACTCTACACACAGGGTTGCTCCAGAAAGAGCAAATAGCATTCCACATTATCACCAAAGCTGTCTACCTTATTGTACTTGGACTACACTAGCTCCAGAAGCACTTCCTACAATTCACCTGGGCCATCCTGTAGCTCACCCGCTGGGGTCAACAATGCCATGACTTGTGCCTGGAACACGTTGAACCCCCACTCTGTCTATCATTATAGTCTCCATACTTCTGTGTCTTTTGCCATAGTACAGCAACTTTGAGGATGTTTTTTCTAAGAGTAAAGCTGAGACTCTACTGTCCACCAGTCCCGATATCAAGCCCCATGGGGCAGAGTTTACTCCTTGACTCTACCTAAAATCTGAGTGATGTCGGACTACATCTGGGAGAATTTAGAATTTAAATTGGGGCTTAATCCAACCATCTTCATCCACAGCAGGGGCCAACTTGTTCTTTGTGTCCAAAAAGGATGGTTTACAAAGGCCCTGTATTGACTACCTTGGATTAAATGCTATTACCAAGAAAGATAGGTATCCTCCACTATTATTCTATTATTCTTCAGACCTTTTGACCGGATCCAAGTGGCTAGGATCTTTACAAAGTTAGACCTCCAAGGAGCCTACAGCTTGATCTGGATAAAACCCGGCAACAAATGGAAGACAGCATTCAATATACATGATGGACATTATGAATATTTAGTGATGTGCTTAAGGTTGTGTTATGCCCCAGCCATTTTTCAAAAAATGATGAATGAAATCTTCCAAGATCCTCTCTATAGCTGTGTAGTCATACACCTTGATGACATTCTAATATTTTCTTGAGACCTCAGCATCCACTGCCAGGATGTATATATGGTACTCCAACAATTCAGAGAAAATAATTATTTGCTAAGCTCGAAAAGTGCCTATTGATAGGGAATTTACCCTTCCTTGGGTATATCGAATCCAGAAGAGGTTTTCATATGGACCCCAAGAAAGTAAAAGGCATCCAGGACTAGCGCCATCAGGTAGGACTTTGGGCCTTGCAAAGGTTTCTGGGATTTACTACCCCAAACCAAATAAGCCTAATACTTCACTTTCCAAGCATATACAGCATAGTTCTCTGCTTCAACGGCAGGGGAGAAGAAAAGAGGGTTCGCACTCACAAAGCGGGGAGTAGCTGGCTTATTACGGCGGTTACTACCCCAAACCAAATGTGCCTGATACTTCGCTTTCGATGCATATCCAGCATGGCTCTCTGCTTCATGGCATGGGAGAGGCTGATACATCAAGCATTTCCAGCATAGCTCTCTGCTTCAACAGCAGGGGAATAAGAAAAGCTGAGCTTCACGCATATCCAGAATAGCTTCAACTGCAGGGGAGAAGAAAAAAAAAAAAAAAAAAGGATTCGCACTCACAAAGCAGGGAGTAGCTGGCTTGTTACGGTGGTTACTACCCTAAACCAAAAGGGCCTGATACTTCACTTTCAATGCATAACCAGCATGGCTCTCCGCTTCAACGGCAGAGAGAGAAGAAAAACAACCAATAGGGGCTGTATGACATAGTCTGGGTAAAGGGAATAAACATGGGTGTAGCTTGCTTATTGCAGCAGTTACTACCCCTACTACCCCTAACTAATCAAGCTAGGTATTTCACTTGGATGCAGCTCCATCACTGCTCTCTACATTAATGGTGGGGTGGAAGGGAAATAGAACCAAGAGTTAAGAGAAAATGATAAGTATGAGAGAAAAAAATGTGTGAAGCTTGCTGGGCAGACTGGATGGGCCGTTTGGTCTTCTTCTGCCGTCATTTCTATGTTTCTATGTTTCTATTTACCAACTATTATCATGAATTCATTCTGAATTATTCCACTATCATGACACCTCTCACTGCTCTAACCTGGAAGAGAGCTAACATGAAGGATTGCCCCCCCCCCCCCCCCAAAGCTATAGTAGCATTTCAGGAAATGAAGGATGCCTTTTTTAAAAAGCCCTGCCTTCATTATCTGGACCCTATCGGTCAAACCATGGGTGTTGGAACCGTGCTAAGCCAACATTCGTCTAAGGAAGTCCTTCGCCCCTGCTCCTATTTCTAAAAAACGTTTTCACCTGCAGAGCGCAACTACAGCATCAGTGACAGGGAAGTCCTAGCCATCACATTATTGCTGGAAGAGTGGCGTCATTTGGTTGAAGGTGCCCAACACCTTATCACCATATATACGGATCACATGAATACCTTCATCATGCCCAATTAGATGTGATACAAGCTCACTGGTCCCTATTCTTTGCATGCTTTGATTTTGAATAGTGGTATTATCCAACGCTCAAAAACCTATGGGCAGATGCCCTTTCATGCTTTTTCAAGACAGAGGATGTCCCAGAGCCTCCTAGACACATCATCGACCCAGCCAGGATCATATTTATTGCTTCCATGACATTCCCTCCAAGAAAGATGGTTTTCCATATCCGACTCAATGAAAAGATTTTGAAATGGTGCCATGACTACTGTTGCAAGTGCAGCATTCTGAAGCCGATGGTGTGGGCTTGGCATGCGTCACTAGCTCATAGGAGAGCAGGAACCCTTGGGCAACAGAACGGCTCAAGACAGGACATACCCCATGGTGAGATGTGTGTGCAGGAATGGGTGGAACAGGAACAGAGCTGGAGGAAGCGGGAACACAGGGCTTGAACATAAGCCCCAGACGAGGACTTGGAGCATGGAACATGTGAAAGGCCAAAGAGAGCTTGGAGCACAGAGAGTCAAAGAAGAGCTCTGGAGACTCCGGCATGGATGTGGGACTCTGGAGACTCCGGTGTGGAAACTTAGAGACTCTGGAGACTCTGGCGTGGATGCTTGGAGACTTGGAACGTAGATCTGGTCACTTGGACTTGGAAAGTAGATGTAGACACAGAGGGGGGCAAGCAAGACCCTCAGGTACCCTACACAGCCGGGCGGCTGGTCGCGGATCAGGAGGGGAGTGGGACATGCTCAGGATGTCTCACAGCACAGGAGCAAAAAAAACCCTCGGATCCTCCAGAGTCGGAACAGGCGAAGATAAAACTCGCAGATCCGAACCCATAAGAAGCGACAAGGGCGGCGGCCTTGATAAGTATATAATAATAAGAACGGACAAATGGTTCGGATAAGTAGCCGGGGGAGAAGGGATTTTATAAGCAAAGAATAAAAGAAAAATAGAAAAACAGAAAAAAAAGAAAAAAGAAATATAAAGAATAAAGAATAAAGAATAATAGACGGGGCGAACAAGAAGGATAACTGAAAATTGGTTATCCTTGCACAAAGCCACCATACAAAAAACCACCAAGAAAGGTTTTCCCTTGAATTAGTAGGTGTTGGAGAATTGTTTGTGAAGGGAAAGAGGTTAGATGGTGTATACTGATGCAATTAATAGCAGTGGCTATTCCCTAGGTAAACTTGAATAATAGCAGTTAATGGACTTCTCCTCCAAGAACTTATCCAAACCTTTTTTGAACTCAGCTACACTAACTACACTAACCACATCCTCTGGCAACAAATTCCAGAGCTTAATTGTGCGTTGAGTGAAAAAGAATTTCCTCCGATTTGTTTTAAATGTGACACTTGCTAACTTCATGAAGTGCCCCCTAGTCCTTCTATTATCCTAAGTGTAAATAACTGATTTACATCTACCCATACTATACCTCTCATGATTTCAAAGACCTCTATCATATCCCCCCTCAGCCGTCTCTTCTCCATCTGAACAGCCCTAACCTCTTTAGCCTTTCTTCCTAGGGGAGCTGTTCCATCCCCTTTATCATTTTGGTTGCCCTTCTCTGTACCTTCTCCAGTGCAACAATATCTT